>NW_027468657.1:20493884-20498884 GCF_046254945.1 Alosa pseudoharengus
ACCTCAGAGAGCCTACTCAGACAGAGAGGGGCTCAGTTTTCAGCCGGCCGACACACTCAGATTTACACACACCAGCCAAGTAGAACACGATACTTGCCCATCGAGTTACAGCTCATAAATCTCTCTCTCTCTCTCTCTCTCACACACACACACACACACACACACACACACACCCCAATGCAAACCAAATGTAAGTGTACAGCTGTGCATGGCAAAACACAAACCACCTCCTTTCTATCTGGTCCATCTCCAGACACAGACAGACAAACAGTCGGACAGACAGAGAGACCGACAGACACAAACACACACACACCAACACACACACCCACACACACACACACACACACACACACAAACAAACAGAATGCATATGAACAAACGCACACTCTTTCTGTGTCTCTCTTAAGAGCGCAGTAGAAAGACAGAGCAGCCCTTTGGCTATGAGCACACAGAGAGAGAGAGAGAGAGAGAGAGAGAGAGAGAGAGAGAGAGGGAGAGATAGAGAGAGAGAGAGAGTGCGGAAGAGAGAGGGTGGAAGCGTGAGCTCAGACAGGTCAGAGAGGGCTACTAGCTCTGCATCTGCGCCATGTGGCTCCCCTCTTTTCTCCCCTCTCCTCTCTTCACTCTCTCTTCCTCTCTTCCCTTTCCCCTCCTATCCTCCCTCTCCCCTCTTGTCCTCTCTCTTCTTCCTCCTCTCTCTCTCTTTCCTTTCTTCCCTCTCTCCCCTCTCCTTTCTCTCCTCTCCTCTCTCCAGGGCAATTACTGGCTAATGGGAAGCCGCAGCAAGATGGAGCCCTTAGTGACCCAAAAACCAACAAACCAACAAACCAAAGACAAAATCAAGTCTGACCTGTAGAGAGTGTGTGTGTGTGTGTGTGTGTGTGTGTGTGCCTATCTGTATTTGTGACTGTGTCTGTCTGTGTCTTTATTGATGTGTGTAACTGTGTCTAAGTGTGTCTGTGTGCGCGCATGTGTGTGTGCGTGCGTGTGTGTGTGTCTGTATGTGTCTTTATGGATGTGTGTGATTGTGTCTGTGTGTGTCTAAGTGTGTCTGTGTGTGTCTAATTGTGTGTGTGTGTGTGTGTGTGTGTGTATCTCTAAGGGCCCTATCATGACATTCTAAAGTGCATCGTCACTCGTCAAAAGTCTATTCAAATTTAGTAGGATGTCCAGTTCACATTGGGAGGGTTTTCGTCATCAAAAGTGGAGCGCATGGCGTAACAAAGTGTTCCTAGGTCTTTTAATCAGTCATATGGGTGTGTTTGGGGCGTAACATCATTTTAAACCAATGAGAATGACATCTGTCATTCCCTTTAACGGCGCAACGCGCGATATGTCAAATAAATGCATTGGTATTTTGACATTCAACGGCGCATTTGAAGGAGGCTGCTTGCGAGAGCGTATGGAATAGTCATTCTTAAACCATGCTTTACTAAAACCTAGCATAGCCTTCACGCATTTGCACTCGTCTATTATTTGAACTCATTGGCAAAGTGAAACTAACTTCACCAAGGAGTCAGTCAACGACAAGACAGTTATATGCAGTTACTTTCACTATTGACTGACAATGGGTTACCATCGAAAACATAGGCTGGAAAAAGCAACACTTACCCTAATGTTGCTCAAATGACTGAATAAAACAACATTTATCCTGCAGAGGAGTTGCTTATATCTCGTGACAGTGCTTCTTCAGCTCTGCTCCATACGTGTCTCTCGCCTCTCCCCTAATCACTTTTAACCGTCATTACCAATTTGCAAATGATGGTGAATAACTACTCATCATGAGATGTACAGTATTTCGTAATATCTTTATTCTAATTATGTTTACCATTGTAATCGTGCAATTTGTAATGCTTTGCATGGACGTGCGCTGGTGTGCGTTCATGAATGATAGAAGGATGGTGCGTGCACCTGCCAATATGACTGTTGACATGCGCTCTTAAAATAGCATATGAACAACTCGCCATTGACTTCTGACCAGGTTTAGGTGGTGTATGATAGCGATTTTTAGACAACGCGCCAGGGCCCGCCCTAGGTTGTTAATTGCCACACCCCTGGGCGCAATGCTTAAAAAATAAAGGTGCAAAATACCGAATTCAACTTTGCGCGACTGAAAAACGAACTGTACGCCATGCGCTGGTGCCCCAAAATATAGCCCTAAGTGTGTGTGTATGTGTGTGTGTGTGTGTGTGTGTGTGTGTGTGTGTGTGTGTGTGTCTCTGTGTGTGTGCCCCACAGACCCCTCCGGGAACACCAGATGCATCTCTCTGTCAGACCTCTGAACTTGCACCTGACCCTTCCCTGCATGTGCTCCCGGACATTCCTAAAATGGCCACTCCTGGGGCAGTGAGGACCATAAAGGGACAGATGCCAAGACAGGCCCAATTAAACCTAACGATCCCGTCTTCTCACAGATGATGCTGGCTTGGTGCTTTCCAGCTCCAAGTGAACTAGGTGTGTGTGTGTGTGTGTGTCTATGTGTGTGTGTGTGTGTGTGTGTGTGTGTGTGTGTGTGACTGCTGACCAGGCACAGCGGTTCTCATCTCATCTAAATATGCATGCCGTAAACTTAATCAGGACATATGCACATAGCATGGTTAGCGAGGCACGACTTCTAGCCATACTGTTACATGCTCCATAAGCTCTGCTGAATAGACTAGGAGGAGTCATTTAGTGATGAATAAGACAGAGTGGTGTAAAGGCAGGCAGAGAGAGAGAGAAACACAGAGAGAGAGAGAGAAAGAGAGAGAGAGAGAGATTGAGAGAGAGGGAGAGAGCGATGTTATGTTGTATTGTATGTAACAATAGCTTTGACAAAACTGTTCAAATACAGTCATGCTAATAAAGCAACTTTGAATTTGAGAGAGAGAGAGAGAGAGAGAGAGAGAGAGAGAGAGAGATGTGCATAAAAGTGAGAATGCAAAGCCCAAAGGACCAAACAAAGAGGACTGAGTGATTAGAGACTGAGAAAAGAGAGAAAGTGATAATGTGAAAACGAGTGATAATGTGAAAACGAAAGAGTAAGAGACTTTAACAAGCTGCTTGTTCTGTCCCTCATTGTCAGCACAGAGGCAGTGTGGAGTATCCATGCACACAGTCATGTAACTGATAATGATGCATGTCTCCTCTACTGTCCCAGACCAATCACAATCACACACACATGGGTGGGGTGGACAGGGGACTCATGGATGGGTGGACAGGGGACTCATGGGTGGGTGGACACATGGGTGGAGTGGACAGGGGACTCATGGGTGGGTGGACAAATGGGTGGAGTGGACAGGGGACTCATGGGTGGGGTAAGGATGTGACACATGGGTGGGGTAAGGATGGGACTCATGGGTGGGGTAAGGATGGGACCCAGTGGTGGGACTGCAGTGGGATGGGCACAGATGGACATTACAACAGCGTATTGCTACCACACTATTATGACATCAAATACAACGGTACTTAATGAGAAACAGACTGTGTACAACACACTGTGTAGAACACACGGTTACACACTTACTCCCTACTGTCCAATAGAAGTGAGGATGTACATTCTGCTAGAAGAAGTGTGTTAGCTGTAACTACTAACCCTGGGATGGACATTCTGTTAGATAAAATAGCTTGAATGTTATTACTCATTTTGTAAGTCTCTTTGGATAAAAGTGTCTGCTAAATGAATACATGTAAATATAATGTAAATGGTAGTAGGAATGACTAGTAGGAATTGTATGTATTCACTGAAACTACTACATAAGTACGATGTCATTACTATACTTCACTATTTTCAAATCATATACAACTGGGTCCGCAGCAGAACTCAGGCACAGCGTCTGAGAACTTTTAAGTTCCACAGTACATGCTACAATGCTACTACATGCAACAGGCAGAGAGTAGACACAAAGCAAACTGGGTGTATCACTGGCAGTACTGGGCTGGGGGTTGGATGGACGGACATACGGACGGTGTGTGTGTGTATGTTTGCGTGTGTGTGTGTGTGTGTGAGTGTCTGTGTGTGTGTGTGTGTGTGTGTGTGTGTGTGTTGGGGGGGGGGGGGACACTATTGAGGTCACCCACCATGATGAAGCTGCTCACAGGTCATCTGTCCGGCTGGTGGGGGCTGGATGGACTGGGAGGGGGGCGAGGGCTCGACGGCCTCAGCCAGAGGGGGGGCAGAGTCCAGCTGGCCCACGGGCGGGGGCCAGGGCAGGTCTTTAATCACTTTAATCTCTACTGCAGGCACACGGGGGCATCAGAGGAGGAGAGGGGGGGGGGGGGTGAGAAAGAACAGGTGAGAAAGAGGAGAGAGAGAGAGAAGGAGAAAGAAAGAGAGAGAGAGAAAGCGAGAGAGCGCAAAAGGAGAAGAGAAAGACAGACCGAGATTCAGAAAATGATGACCATAAGAATGAGAAGAAATGAGAGAATGATAAGATGAAAGAGAGAGAGAGAGAGAGAGAGAGAGAGAGAGAGAGAGAGAGAGAGAGAGAGAGAGAGAGAGAGGAGGAGGAGGAGGAGAAAGGGATCAGGGGGAAGAACAGGGAAGAAGAAAAAACAAAGAAGCAGATTAAGAGACAGAACAACAGTCAGGAAAAAGTTTAAAGACAGGCAAGGTGTTCTAGAATCTTCCCAGGTCACCCATGGCAACAGCAGCTATGGGAGGAAGAGGACAGGACCAGGCCAAGACTGGACACCATGAAAAGAAGCCATGTTTGATTAGTTCTCAACACCCTGCTCTCTGCCACCCCCCCCCCCCCTCTCCGCTCCTCTTCACTCCAACGGTACTTTTCTCTGATCCGTTTATGAGGTGTTACTTTACAGAGAGGAGGGCAGGTGCTTTTAACTGCAGCAGATGAGCCAGCAGGCAGAGCAGACTCAGGAGACCATACACTCAACTCAGAGAGAGAGAGAGAGAGAGAGAGAGAGAGAGAGAGAGAGAGAGAGAGAGAGAGAGAGAGAGAGAGAGAGAGAGAGAGAGAGAGAGAGAGAGAGAGGGGGGGGGGGGGGAGGAAAAAGCGAGG
>NW_027468657.1:20506384-20508884 GCF_046254945.1 Alosa pseudoharengus
TTTTTCAATTCCGGCGAGTTGCAATCTCAAGGGGAGAGAGTTTTAACGGAAAATTACTCCATTATTCATCATCTTAAATAAAATTAGAAAAAAAGAGAAAGTTCTGTTTTGTTTTTTTGTTGAGGCCTCCGACGTAAAACCTTTGCAGCGGCGACCTAGATATGTCTAAAATCACAACAATCCGCCTGAAGTGGCTACCTCCAGTTGCCATGATAACGAGGGACTGTCATTACACTGAGACTGACAGAGCAAGGCCGCTGGGCTTTATCGACCCGACCTTAGGACCCCCGTGGTGACCTTATGTGACCTTCTATGACCTTGGGTGACCTCCAGCGACTGATCTTTGCCAGACAGCGAGCCTTGTGGCCGACCCTGGGGCGGGCAGGCGAGGCGGAGACCCACAGGCGTCTCCCGTCCCTCAGATCTGGGCTTCTGAAGACGGCTGCCTCTGGATGGGTCGGGTTCCCCCCCCCCCTTTTTTTTTTCTGTGCTGTCTCAGGGCTTTGAAGATAGAGATGTCTGCAACAAATGGAGTTCATGACTAGGTCTGCACACACACACACACACACACACACACACACACTTGACAAGGAAGCCAACTGCGATCTGTTCTTTCTCTTTTTCTCAACTTCTCTCCCAGCCCCCCTCCCTCTCTCTCCCTCTCTTTCTCTCTCTCTCATTCTGATTTCTTTGTTGAATGATGGGGTGTCGAGGGAAGCAGAGTTTGTCTCCTCCAAATGTCGTCATGTTGTTCCTGAGTGAGAGCAAAATGGAACACAGACTCCAGTCGGAGAAAGGGCAGAACAGAGGAAGAACAGAGGAGTCAGAGTCTTATGAAACAACCTGAGCTGAAAGAGAGAGAGAGAGAGAGAGAGAGAGAGAGAGAGAGAGGGAGAGAGAGAGAGAGATGCAGTCGGCTGTCTGTTATGGGAGACGGTGCTTTGAAATTTGCACAGAACACAATTCCCCATCAAAGAGGGGATGAAGCGGAGAGCAATCTGTAAACAGCGGAAGAATCCATTAGGGAGCGGGAGTGGGGGAGAGCGGTGTCAGGATTAGGAGGAAGAATTAACGAGGCAACGTTTTGAAGTCGTTCATTCTTTATCCGCAATCCAGCAGAGACCTGCACACTCAAAACTAAAAAAATTTCTGTGAAATGTGTAGGCCTCCACACATACAAACACACCCATACACACACACAGACACACACACATACACATACACACCACCCAACCACCCCCACACACACCTCACACAATTCAGTTTTGATACTGAACTGCTCTCACAGTGGCAAGAGGGTCTGTTAGACTGTTAGTGTCAAAAGTGCCTCTCTTTCCCAGTATACAGAAGGGGTGAGGACAGAACACACACACACACACACACACACACACACACACACACACACACACACACACACACACACACACACACACACACACACACACACACACACACACACACACACACAGACAGACAGACAGACAGACAGACAGAAAGACAGACAGACAGACATACAGACAGACAGACAGACAGGCAAACACATACACTGTAGACAGACAGACAGACAGAGACACACAGACAGACAGAGACACACAGACAGACAGACAGACACACAGGAGTGGTCATAGACAGGAGGGAGGCCAGTGACACCAGTGTAGACAAAGCAACGCAAAGTAGAGAATAGGAAAGACACCGGCGCCATCTCAAAGCCACCAGCCAAACCCCAAATCACCTTCCCACTCTGACGCCCTCTCAAGGGAGAGGACAGGAGGAGGAGAGAGATGTTAAGACGTCAACACGGAACAGACGGGGAACTTCAGAGACACGCAAACTGACAAACATTCAGACAGACATGTTCTCCCCTGTCATTGTGAAACTAGATGTCCCCTGTAGACTGAGCAGAATTTGGAAACACAGTCATCGTGGAGGATCGTTTGGAGTGAGTGAAGAGAAAGGGAGAGAGAGAGAGAGAGAGAGAGAGAGATGGATAAAGAGATGTATCCTTTTTTTCCAGCTGAGACCAGAAGCTTCTAGGCCATCACACAGTCCCTATAATAAGTAAGATTGGGAGAGAGAGAGAGAGAGAGAGAGAGAGAGAGAGAGAGAGAGAGACAGATAGGCAGACAGATAGACATCCAGCAAGGGAAGCTAACACAGGCAGACCAACAAACTGGAAGGGGAAGTAAGCAGCAAGACAGCTGGTGAAACAGACAAACAGACAGACAGGCAGCAAGTGAGACAGACAAACAGACAGACGGGCAGCAAGTGAGACCGACGAGCAGTCTGGTGGTGAGATGGCGTCCCCTGCGTCCCTGTGGGGGGTACCTTTGGGGGTTCTAGGCGGGGGGTCCTTAGTCCTGGGGGGGGTCTCTGGTTCTCTGCCTCCCACTGAGCCATCGGTGCTAACACAGCCATAACACAGCAGAGCTGTCCACGAGGGAGGTGGAGGGAGGGAGGAACACAGCACACAGAAAAATAAAGGGAAAAATAATAATAAAGA
>NW_027468657.1:20523884-20526384 GCF_046254945.1 Alosa pseudoharengus
GAAAGCTGTTAGAGCACTCACACAGACTACCACCAACGCAACAAGTCTGGCTCTGATCTGCCCTTGATCTGGGCCTGATATGGGCCTAGCCATGTGGACGGACGGGCTTAGAATTGGAAAAGCTGTTAGTTTACTCACACAACTGTGGACTTAACCCAGGGGGGTGAGGGGCAGATTGAGTGTCCAAAAGTCTCTGAGGAGTTGAACTGGCTCTGACTTGGACATATTTTAGCACATATACTGTAAATAGTCTGTCTGTGTATTGTATTTCTAACAGACACTCACACACACACACACACACACTTCTTCAGTCACATGAGGTAGTGGCACACACATGCTTCAGTTCTTCTACTGAGCTCCACTACCAGGTAGTGGGCCAGATTTGTTGGAATGAGACCTCTTGGGAGGCCGCCACTGTCATGGTCATTATCATTTTCGGCATGGAGTGTTGTTAGATTATATCACTTTTTTGAGCAAACAAGCACAAATAATGTACTGCTGTCATACCGCTCTCTCTCTCTTAAAATGCCCTACTTCCAAGTTAGTTTTTCCTCTTTTTCCTTCCTGAGGATGGTTTATAGTGCTAGGTTTGAATCAATTTATCATATCATAGAGATATTGCTTATTGCACATTGTTGAAGACAACTGGATGTGCATATCTTTTTTTTTTCTAATTTTCCCTTCCTACCCAAAACATCTGGGGGGCCTAATGAAACCTGCTGGCGGGCCTGATCTGGCCCCCGGGCCTTATGTTTGACACCCCTGCCCTACACACAGTATGGTGCTGAGCTGGAAACTAGCATTAGCCCTACACAGTGAGGTGCTGAGCTGGAAACTAGCATTAGCCCTACACAGTGAGGTGCTGAGCTGGAAACTAGCATTAGCCCTACACAGTGAGGTGCTGAGTTCTTTCCTGACTGCCAGAGAAGATTTATGGGCACTTGATAAAGAGATGGTGTATATTCATGTGTGGAAAAATATGCACGCTAATGACGGACATACATTAAAGTGACAGGGATTATAATATATTATATTACACTCCACTCCACTATGTAAGACTGCATTTGACTGCAACTCTAATACAGCAAGAAATGGCACATTTATTTGCTAACCACATGATACACAACTGACCGCAATATGAGTTCTGATTGTGTGGGACTGAGAAGGGACTTTGCGTTCTGTTCCTGAATATATAATCACACAATCTGTGAAGTTGAAAAGAGAAGAAAAAGTCAAACTTCCCTTGAAAGCTGACCTACATAGATAAAGGAATTCTGGGATATGCACCGAGCCTATGAACTGTAAATACCTGTGGTGCTAGGCACAGTGCGCACAAGGCATACACACACACACACACACACACACACACAGACACTCGCTCACTCACACTCACACACACACACACACACACACACACACACACACACACACACACACACACACACACACACACACTCAGGTGGGGAGCTGGCTAGAGCATTGATATCCCTGTTTAGTAGGCAGGTTGCATTCAACATGCAAATGGGGTCCGCCCCCCCCTCCCCTCATACACCCCCCTCCCCACCCTACCACCCCCCCACTCCCCATCCCAGGGTAGCAGAAGCCTGAGCAGAGCAGAGCAGAGCCATTGATCCCAGTCCAGGCGGCAGGGCAATTACAGCTCGTTAGGTCCAACCTGACGGCTCGTTAATGAAAGACAAACGAGGTCCCATCACCGGAATCCTGCCAGCTCCACCCACCCACACTCCCATCCTCCTGATGGAGAGGAGGAGGAGAGAGGAAGAGATAGAGAGAGAGAGCGCGAGATAGAGAGAGAGAGAGAGATAGAGAGAAAGAGAGATGAATTGGAGATAAAGTGATGACTTTAAAAGATGAGTGGCTACTGCATCTCATTACAGCAGCCGCGCTGCAGCCTTTAGCTCAACATCAGCAGGGTGGGATGCACTACTACACACACATACACATACACACACACACACACACACACACACACACACACACACACCGGCACGCACGCATGCTGGAGTCCCTGCTAAGGCAGAGTGTAGAGTGGGAGCTTCCTGGTGTGTTGATAAGGCATCAGGCTGGACCAGGGGACAAGACCGCACACACACACAGATTCACGTGGAGTTCAGGAACCTCACAGGGCAAGGCCAGACTGCAACACAAGATCTCTACAGTAAAAAAACTGGAATACAATACAACACTGTAAAAAGCCTGGAGCCATTCAGCAACACTGTAAGGGCCTTTCGTTCAAGTGGAGATTCACAGGGGGAACTTTCAATGTTACTGTTCAATGAGTTGAGATGAAAAACTCTCCCTCTAAGTAGTTAGTCCTTGCTCTTCTATGCTTTTGTCAGTAATAAAGTACTTTATAAAGTTTATAAAGTTTTATCATGTCAAAATGGTTGTACACACAACCTGTAGCACACAAAACATGTCATTGTGTGTGTGTGTGTGCGTGTGTGTGGTGTGTGTGTGGACGGGAGAGGGGGCATGT
>NW_027468657.1:20538884-20543884 GCF_046254945.1 Alosa pseudoharengus
GAGACAGAGAATGTGTGTGAGCGTGTGTGCGAGTGTGTGTGTGAGTGTGTGTGTGAACCAGCAAGAGAACCAGCAAGAGAGGGGAAGAATGAACAACAGTGTGGCTGGTTTGTTCAAGATCAAGTGGGTGTTTATATCTCAGTGTACACCACTGATAAAGAGCTCAAGTATGTGTGTGTGTGTGTGTGTGTGTGTGTGTGTGTGTGTGTGACTAAGTATTCAGAGAAGCCAAACACACACTTGTGACCTCAGCAGTGTAAACACGCGAGGGGAACCTGCGCTATTCCTGGACTGTTTTTCTACCCTTCAAGCGCTGACATTTCTGTAGCGTTATTCGGCGAAAACTTCACCCTGATGGAGGGGTAATGAGGCACCTACACACACACACACACACACACACACACACACACACGCACGCACGCACACACAGACACACACAGGCATGCATACACACGCACACACACACTGAGTGACAGGTGACCTTTAGCGTGCCGTCTCACAACACGGCGTGTGCGGGTGATCGAAGAGCTCCATGTGACAAATGGGTTTGCAGGTTATCGATGGTGGCGCCAGGGCCCATGAGGCGGGACATGGATCACAGCACAGAGGGGTGGAGGAGTGGGTGGATGTGAGGATGAAATGAAAAGAAAAGAAAATAGGACACGTCATCAGCCCCACCTCTAAACACCTCTCCGGTTTCCAAAACATGCCGGCTTCTGACCAGCTGTGGACTCATATCGCCGGCCAGCCCTCATTAGTAAAGCCCACTCACTGCCCATACACTTACATGTACACACCTCATGTAATGCAAACACACCAATTTGGCTACTGTCAGCTGTGTGTGTGTGTGTATGTGTGTGTGAGAGGGTGGGTAAGGATTTGATCATTGTAAAAGTATGGAGCAGAGCAGATTCCAGAGGGTCTGAGGGCTAATCCACCACTGCCAGAGAATGTGCTGCTGGATAACCAAGGAGCCTCTAATAGGTGACGCAAACCTTCCCATGATGCACTACTCTGAGGAGACGCAAGTGGAGAAGTGGTGGAGGAAACATGGCCATGGGTGTAAGCCAGAGCGCTGATGGACTTATTGAGATGCTGTTCTGCTTCCCTAGTTGTCCTCAGAGGGCACAGACAGCTCTCTTGGGACAGAGCCGGACTTCCAACAGGGCTCCACACCACACCACACCACACCACTCATGTGTACTAACCACCCCACCCCACCAAATCACTCATGTACGCTCACCATGTCCTTCATGTCTCCGAACCTACCTCTCCACTTGCTTTTCTACCTTGGGCAATGTCACAGAGAGAGAGAGAGAGAGAGAGAGAGAAAGAGAGAGAGAGAGAGGATGGAAGCGGGGGCCCTAAAAAGCGGAGTGCTTCAAAAGCCTCTTTATGGGCGCCCAGACACGCTGCCTCTCTAATGCATTCTGCCATGGAGCAACAAACATCCACAATGCACCCCACTCACTGGCACAACTCTGGAGAGACGGAGTGGAGGAGGAGGAGGAGGAGGAATAGGAGGAGGGGATGAGTGAAACAAGAAAAGAGAAGGGAAAGGAAGGAGAGGAGGAGGAAGACAAAAGGAGAGAGAGGGATGCATGAAATGGAAAGAGTGTGTGTGTGTGTGTGTGTCTGTGTGTGTGTGATGGCATAACATCTGCTAACCCAAAGGCTGATGTTCTGGGCCTGTTTTCTCCTGCCAGTGAGCACAGGGGCACCATGGGTAATTTGTCCGCTTGTTTGGATAATCCACCATCTGCCGAGGCTGGGCAGGGGCATGGGTCACCGCTGAGGCCTTTGGGATAGCGCAGGAAATGAAATCACACACACCGAAAAATAACCCAAAATCCCTTTAGCTCAAATCCACTTTGGACCTTCAAATAAAGCACTGTTTGCATGGCAGCTTTACCCGGATCTACTTCAAAAACCCACGCAGGTAAAAGAAACCTCAAACAAAAGGGTTCTCAAAAGGGAGTAATTCTACACAGTTCTACTATAGAGATCGTAGAACCCAGTGGTGGGTCGGAGGTGTGGACCAGACTGGTTGGATGCCATGTGACCCATGGAGCATATGTACTGCTAAAATGGACACCTGGGCAGTGCTGTAAGTGGCTTTGCTGGAGAGAGAGGGGGGGTGACCGGTCCACTGGTTTCTGGAGAGAGCCTAAGTGATCACATTTTACAAATCCGCCCGCAGTGTTATTACACAGCAGCTACTGTAGCTGTAGAACTAATCAGCTGTGACCAGCAAAGTGAACTGTTATAACCTCTACAACAACTGTTATAACCAGCATAACAAAGCACTTAAAATCCTTAGGATATCTTGTTCTTGGTGTATGTATTTATACTTAAGTAGTATTTCTGTCACATACCCTGTGTACAGACCGAACCGTGTTAGAGAGAGTTCCTGATGAAATAGAACATAAAAGTGTTGTTTTTATCAGGAGGATCTCAGACTGTCCCTGAGCAGCTAATTTCACACTTCGCTAAAGTAGCAATTAACAGCAGCGCGCGTCGTGTGCTAAATATATCCTGCCTGAAGGTGAATCTTTCTCCCATCAGATAAAAATGACAATTACGCTCACAGCCTTCCCTCTGACAGGAAGACATGGCTGCTCGCCAGGAATGTACACCAGACCTTCGCATGCAGCGTCGCCAGTCCTTCCATCCATCTCTATCACTCTCTCTATCCCTCCCTCTCTCTATCTCTCTCTGTCCCTCTCTGTCCCTCTCTCTCTAACCCTGTCTCTCTCTGCCCCCCCTCCTCTCCCTGTCTGTCTGTCTGTCTGTCTGTCGGTCTCTCTCTCGGCATCTAAATTATTATCCCAACCAATATATTTACACCCCCACAAATCTCCATACAACTCTCCAAGCCGCCGACACTACAAGCACCACCATGTCAAAACCAAAACAGGTGAGATGGACCCTAGACCTATCGGGGTGGTGGTTGGGGGGGGGGGGTGCATTCCCCAGATGGAATCTACTAGACTCCAGGGTCAAAGGTCAAAGGTCAGCAATGTATTTGGCCTGCTGAACCATTGTCCTGAGTGACGCTGGTGGAATGGCGTCTGTGAGTAAGGACTTCCCAGCAGTGACCGAGGCTACGCGGAGAGAGTGGACAGACGCCTGATTCACTCTGGAGAATCCCACTGGACTGCATAACACACTTCCTGTGGTCAACCAGAGAGTTCGCTCTTCCGGTTTCTCTCTGCAGTTTGGACATTAAAAATCCCTGAGGCTGTTCCAGGCTATCCTCAGACTCTCAAGTGGACACAAGAGAGCAGGCCTGTTAAACAAGCCACAAACTCACATCCTTCCCTTCCTCCTTCCGCAAATAAAGTTTTCTAACTTTCCTTCATTTCTGCTGATTCACTTGTCTGTCCCTAACTTCCACTCTCTCTGTCTGAGAGTGTGTGTGTGTGTGTGTGTGTGTGTGTGTGTGTGTGTGTGTGTGTGTGTGTGTGTGTGTGTGTGCTTTAGGGAATGGAGATAACACCAGGGAGAGGAACACTTCCACTGTGTTCACTCCGCATCTCTGATTTGTGTGCGGTGATGAAGTAACGAAGGCGGCTTTGTGCACTTTGAGGAGGGCTGGAACAGCGCACGGCGCTCTGCGGCGCGGCCTCATTCCGATTGCCGGAGCTCGTCGGGAGACTTTGAAATTATAACAAATAAAGTTCAGCTGCAGTTCAGCATAAGGAGGAAGACACACACTGAGGCAAACACAGACAACACACACACACACACACACACACACAAGGGAGGCGAGACAGAACCTGTACAGAATGCTCAAAGAGGTGTAGAGTGAGGTAGGGAGGGGAGAGTGGGGAGAGAGAGAGAGAGAGAGAATATAACCATAAAAGAGTGAGGTAGGGAGAAGAAAGAGAGAGATAGATAGATAGATAGATAGATAGATAGATAGAATATAACCATAAAAGAGGTAGGACAGGGAGAGAGAGAGAAGAAGAAGATAAGTAAGGACTATGTCAATATAGTATATGATTAATCATGCCAGTAAGAGCCATTTGAATTTGAGAAGAGACAGAGGGAGAGAGAGAGAGAAAGAGAGAGGGGCATAGGGAGAGGGAGAGGGAGAGAGAAAGAGAGGGAGAGAGAAAGGGAGAGAGAGAGCAAAAGAGAGAGAGAGGCATCGTTCAGTGTCCATGGTGAGAGAAATTGAGCTTTAATCTTCTGGAGCTGTGGGAGGCAGTGACTGTGCTTGTAGTCTCACACTGAGAGGCTAACACACACTGCCTTTTCATATCCAATCTCTCTCACACACACACACACACACACACACATAATATAAAGTGGCCCACAGACACACACATACCGTGGAGAGAGAGAGAAAGAGAGAGAGAAAGAGAGAGAGAGAGAGAGAGAGAGAGAGAGAGAGAGAGAGAGAGAGAGAGAGAGAGAGAGAGAGAGAGAGAGAGGTACACAGGGCACTCCCCCACAAGCCGATCAGTGCAGCCCGACTGACTTACATCAACTCCACACACATAGGGAAAAACAGAAACACACACAAAAATGATATCAACACACAGTCACAACACAGGTGTACAGACACACATCACAGGCGCGCGCGCACACACACACACACACACACACACACACACACACACTGTAGGCTTGGACAGTGTGTCAGGGAGGTAGAGGGGCGGACAGTCAATCATTTAAGTGTGGACCATCACTGTCATCATGGTCATCAAGGTAGTCGTGGTCAAGGTAGGGTGGAAACTGTAGGGAGGATAATTGGAGCACTGGCAGTGAGGATACTCCACCAGGACAAAACTCAGCTGAGCAGAGGAGGAGGAAGATAATGAGAGGAAGAGGGAGAGAGAGGTTTAACACCCAGCCTTCCTCCAGTACTCCTTGGGTGACTAAGCAGAGCTGAGTCAATCCCATAATTCCTCAGTTACGACAGGCACACGCACATACTGGACCTCTCCCTCCCCACCAGCCCTGTCTGTGTGTGTGTGTGTGTGTGTGTGTGT
>NW_027468657.1:20551384-20556384 GCF_046254945.1 Alosa pseudoharengus
GAGAGAGTGTTCTTGGGGACTGAAAAGCGCAAAGGATTCAGTAAATCTCATTAAAGCCAAGTGCCCTCTCTGATGTCATTAACTGACAGACCTGCTGACAGACCCACTGATAGACAGACTGACAGACAGGCCAGTGCAGGGCTTTGAAGTGCCTTTGAAAGGCCTAACTTCTCCCAGCCGGGGCACAGGCAACAAAGGGTGCTTCACTCTGCATCTGGCCATGAATACGGCCCATAGGGCCCACCAGGGGACAGAGCACTAGAAACAAGTCACACAGACTTGAGAGAGAGAGGGAGAGAGAGACAGAGAGAGAGAGAGAGATGGAGGGAGAGGGAGGGAGAGAGAGAGAGGGAAAGGGAGCGGGAGAAAACGTGGACAGACTGAAAAAGCTGACATCTGGCAGACTGCCCCCACAACTCATGTTTAAAGTCTTTGCTTTCTGCTTTCATCACCTGCTCTCTCTCCCTCCATCTCTCTCTCCCTCTCTCTCTCTCTCCATCAATCCACCCCTCACTGTTGTTTTCTGGGCCAGCCTTCAGCCAGGCGAGCGTTTGGCCCTGGTCAGCCTCTCCATCGAGCTGCTGCAGCCCGCTCACATAGCTGCCCTGGCCTCTCGCTTAGTGCATTTCAATAATGCATTAACTGCTGATCAAAGCCAATTAATAGTCAAGCGCAGCCTTTGACTTGGCCAGGCGTCTTAACCTTGCCAGCTTCTCCTGCATAAATCATGGGCCAAGCTGTTTTTTTATCTTTGGGCTCTTTTATCACTTGTTTACGCAGGACGATACAATAGCAATGAGGGCACATAAGTGGAGGAAAGGGGAGCAGTTCTGGCTACCTGCCCCAGGAACCAGGACCATACTCCCCCAGGAACCAGGACCATACTCCCCCAGGAACCAGGACCATACTCCCCCAGGAACCAGGACCATACTCCCCCAGGAACCAGGACCATACTCCCCCAGGAACCAGGACCATACTCCCCCAGGAACCAGGACCATACTCCCCCAGGCAAAGGAAGGGGGAGCCACTGATAAAGTGGGTGGCTTTTCAGCCCTGGTGTCTAGACATGGCAGGGCTTCTTCTAGATTGCGTTAGCCATACCCCTGTGCCCAGTTGTACCGGTGGCTGAAGTGCATGTAGTCAGGCCGTCGCCTTGCCCATTAAAATATCATGAATACAAAACTCACACAGACGTCAGACTCTACAGTAAATATTAAGCCCTCAGACCTGGTGCCTCTTGTGAGTGATGGCTAAGTGATGTGTGTGTGTGTGTGTGTGTGTGTGTGTGTGTGTGTGTGTGTGTGTAATTGTGTTTCTTACTCAGTTGCTAATTCCCCTACTCCTATTGTTGAGTATGCAAGTGTACACTTGCCTCAGACTGTCAGACAAGGCATTACACAATGGTGCTGGGCAAGTCAGGGGGCCATGAAAGAAAAGGAGAGAGAGAGAGAAAGACAGACAGAGACAGACAGAGAGAGAGAGAGATATTTTTTGCGGGACAGTGCTGTCAGGCAGATGGAGTGGACTTCAGAGAGAAGACGAGGAGTCATCTGATGGCGCTGGCCAACACAACACCAGCCGTGGCGTGTGCAATCCGTCTCTGTCTGAACGCGGTCGAGAGCCTGTCTACCGACTGACGCAAACGATAACCATGCAGCATGCAGAGAGCTGGTTACAGAGAGCTGGCTACAGAGGGCTGGGACTCTGACGGGAGCTACAGCTCACTCGCTTGCAATCTCAAGTCTTAATTTAACAATCAGGGAGCCACTTTATCAACTTAAACACTCATATGGATTTTGCATTTCAATAAGGGCTGTCAACATCAGTGCAGTGAGAACTAGGGCATACCACGCTCCCACACGTACTTATACACACACACACGCACACACACAAACACACAAACACACCACTAACTTTGCAATCTAACTTCAGAAATTAAGTCAAAATAGAGTTATGGACACAAACACACACACACACACACACACACACACACACCTACGTTTCACACACTCACACACACCTGAGATTGCTCTCGGAGGAGGGTGAAAATGATTTACAGATAATTTTCCGCCAGCTTCTCTCCGCACACTGGAGGAGAGAAGCCCAATTTATTGCACATTATTTTCAGCTGCCTCTCTCTAGTGCCTGCTCCAACCACACAGCTTTATTAAAGCAGAGCAGAGCAGGAACAAACACACAGGCCCCTACTCTGACTTAGTGACAGCCTAAGGAAAGTGTATGGGATTGTCTGAGGGAGGGGTAGTGTGTGTGTATGTGTGTGTGTATGTGTGTGTGTGTGTGTGTGTGTGAGAGAGAAGAGAACTTGACTGGAGAAAATAGGCCATCCCCTGGAAACAATACGCATGCGGTAGACGCAGTGTACAGACGGGCAGAATAGAAAGGGGACTTTCTGGGCCAAGTTGTCTGATAGAACCCCCCCCCCCCTCCCCCACTCACACACACACACACACACAGTCACACACACACACCTTCCTTAAGTTCCGGAGGGCATGCAGTGGGAAATGCAGAGAGAGGGAAAGAGGAGGCGGAGAAGGCCCACTTTACTGCAGCAGTCTCAGGGGAGCGCTACACTCCGCTTTCACATACGGCTCTGATACGGTTCCAGCCCGGGCCTGACGTGGCCCTGAGTTACAGCTGAGTTATGGCCTCTGGCTGGCACTTGAGCCTTTACTGATAGCGTAATGCTTCTCTGATCTGGGCTGGTCCCATAGAGGCCAATTATCCTCCCCATTCAAACCGCAAATGCAATACTAAGTGTAAGTCTGTGTGTGAGTGAGAGAGAGTGAGAGAAGATAGTGTGAGTGTGTGTGTGTGTGTGTGCATACCTAAGGATGCAGTGCTCCCCCACATGCAGCTGGGCAGCTGCAAAAAAATAGAACAAACAAACAAGCACCACGACTGGTGAGAGGACAAGGAGAACTACACCCACACACACATGCACACACACACATACACACGCACACGCACGCACATACACACACTTGCGCACACGCACACCAGTGTTGCGCGGTCTGCCCGAAATTAAGCGGTCGCCCGCGGATGACCGCGGTCACCCGCGGTTATGAGTCATAAACAAAATATTTTTATGATATTCGGGTCATTTGCGGGCGGGTCAGTTAAAATTAATTTAATATATATTTTCTACAAATAGGCCTAGCCTACTTAAAATATAACGAGAAGGCTAGCATCAATACAGTAAAGGATCAATACAGTAAAGTCAACAGTAGCAACAAGCAAGACGCGAGTTAAAATAATACCCCTTCAGGAAAAGCGATAGGCTATGGGAAATATTTTTGAAAAGTTGTTAAAGAAGATGACAGTAGTACAAGTTATGGTCTAGGCCTACTTCTTGTGAAGCCATTTAAAAGTATGACAGCCAAAACGGGCAGCCTGCAGGAATAAATGTTATGGCACAGACTACACAGCCATATCTACCGGTATGTATAGGTTCGCGCATGCATAAAAGTTACCTTAGTTCGTTGTGTTTGTGACTTTAAACAGTGGACGTGCTTTAGTAAAGCTTTGTGCTTCATTCAGCATTATAAACCAGTTCTTACGCTAACGTTTTGACCAGCAATGTATCTGTCTTGCCTACCTTGCCTCACCATTTCTGTTTTCGAAAAGAAAGATGTATGTCCATGGCCTTCAAATCTTATCCTAGTGTTCTAATCCTTGGTGGTTGCGTGCGTGCTTGCGCTCTTATTCTCATTCTCTCTCCTGCGCAAACATTATGTCCTGCATGCCTACTGCGTGTAGTTCTACTGCATAAAGTTTCGCAAATAAATTAGTTTGTTTTACAGAAATGGCCTACTGTAACACTGCATGCAGGCTATAACCAAAAGCACACATTTGTAAATAAGCGGGTCGGATCGCGGGTCGGGTATAATTTTGTCCTAATTAATATTCGCGGTCCGAGTTGCGGTCGGGTTGATTAAAATATCGGGCGACCGCGGGCTGCTTGTGACCAAACCCGCGCAACACTGACGCACGCACACACACACACACACACACACACGCACCAGAGGGAGAGACCACTTGACTGTAACAGGGCAGAGACCAATGAAGGCACATAGATTACTGAGCTCCAAGGAAGCCCGCCTCACTAACTTTATCAGTCTGTTCCTCTCGCTCTATCCCTCTCCTTCTCTCTCTCTCTCTCCCTCTCCTTTTCTCTGTCTCCCTCTCTTTCTCTCGCTCCTGTCTCTGCGCCCCTGCCGCCCCTAAACCTTCTCCCAGGCGCCCTTAGTTCACACAGCTCAGCATATTCCAAGCCCTGGTGCAAGGCCGGCTCCACCACTCTGAGCCTTTGGCAGCCAGTTAATTGTTAATGAGCCCCTTACTAAGTCTTTCGTTTCAACAAAGTCTTCCATGAACGAAGCAGAAACGCAAGAGAAAAGCACTTGCTCAACACAGTGCAGCCTAAAGATAACCTCTGAAGCACAATCATCCACACCAATGTTAACATAACCCTGTAGAGCACACTTTTGTAAAATTACAACGATTACTTCTACCTAGCCTAAAGAGAAAATCTACATTTACATAGTCATTGGGTCCTATTGTATAGCCTTGCAATGCGTTTTATGTCTGTCTAAATGTCAAATTTATGTGTGTAATAATCACTTCCATCTGAAAACAGAATAAGAGTGCAGTGGTGTAAATGGTCTATAAACATGGCAGCGATGATCCACTGACGAGCTGGTTCTGAAGGCCTTCAGAACCCATTCACAACCAGGAAGAGTGCACATCAACTTAGGCCCTACAGTCATTTTTCATTCACAGAAGGAAATTGACAAATTGACAAATAAATACATACAAAAACAAATAAATAATATAAACAAATAAACAGGATTTTAACAGAAACCGGTTCTAAGTCACTCCCAGTAAACTTCCATCTTCACTCTCGCTCTTGCCACCGCTCTCTCTCTCTCTCTTTCTGTGTGTGTGTGTGTGTGTGTGTGTGTGTGTGTGTGTGTGTGTGT
>NW_027468657.1:20558884-20563884 GCF_046254945.1 Alosa pseudoharengus
TGTGTGTGTGTGGTGGGAGGGGTGGGGTGGTACATGTGGTGTGTGTGTGTGTGTGTGTTTGTGCCAGTGGGTGAGCTAGGCCCCTGGGAAGTGTTGATTGAGAATATCTCCTACAGTAATGGATGCTGTGTGTGTGTGGGTTGTTTGTGTGTGTGTGTTTGTTTGTGTGTGTGTGTGTGTGTGGAGGCCCCTGGGAAGTGTTGATTGAGAATATCTCCCACAGTAATGGATGGTGTGTGTGTGTGTGTGTGTGTGTGTGTGTATGTATGTGTGTGTGTGTGTGTGTGTGTGTGTGTGTGTGTGTGTGTGTGTGGACTGTGTGTTTGTGTGTGTGTTACCGGAGGTCTGCAAGACTGCTTGGGTGAATAGTAAGGTTTACTAGCGACATCTGTGTCTCTAAGCCTGTCGCTCCTCTCTGCAAGATCTGTTTCAGAGAACAAAAGGCTGCAAAGCTGAAGAAGGAATGAAGAGCTTTCAATGAGTAAAGGTATCCATGTGTGTGGGACAAAGTGGGACAGTGAGCCTTTGTGTGGCATGTACAGTGTAGTTGCAGTATCTGAATATTCATCACACACACACTAACTATCTATGTCACAGCACCACAGTCTCTAACTACACCTCTCACCTCTAATGTCAACCTTCATGAATGGACGCATTCTGTTCAACCAAGTAAACTTGCAGTATTCAACTCAAAGTCGATACACCAATAGGGGGTGGAGTAACTACCATTTGTTTGGACAAAAGAATATGCCCTTGCATTTGAATGTGTGTGTGTGAGTGTGTGAGTGTTTGTGTGTGTGTGTGTGTGTGTGTGTGTGTGTGTGTGTGTGTGTGTGTGTGTGACTGTGTCAGTGTGTGACAGTGTATATGTCTGGGGTGTATGTGTGTGTGTGTGTGACTGAATGTATAAGCGGCTGTATTTGAGTGTGTGTGTTTATGTGCATGTGTTTGTGTGTTTGTGTGTGTGTGTGTGTGTGTGTGTGTGTGTGTGTGTGTGCGTGTGTGCGTGTGTGTGTGCGTGTGTGTGGCCAGACCACCTGCTGTTGTGGGTGATAAAGCAAGCTGTGCAGCCAGCCCTCCATCCTGTCAGGTGTCCTCTGCCTTAACAAGCACCAAACAAAGCCCACACACCAATTTACTGCAGACGGACATGGTCACACACACACACACACACACACACACACACACACAAACAGGTGACATAGACTTAATATTATATAACGTCATTACATGGAATTGTATGCGATAATGATATCAACATGGACTACTTCCTCCATCACATTTTAGGTTTGATCTCTGCTTTCCACGATACTTCGTCTAGTTCTATGAGCTGCCCAAATCGTGTAAACAAAATGTGAAGAAATTATAACGTCATCAACTATAGTAAATATAGTGGGATGGCAAATTATTATCATAGGAGGGAATTCTACCATGTCAAGGGCAATACAATATGGAACATCCACACATGCGCACAAGCACGCACACATGCACTCACAAACACACACACACACGTCTGGCAGGATATGATATGGCACATATCACTGCACACACACGCCTGGCGAGAGGAGAGTGGCAGGTCCAGTGTGACAATGGCTACCACTGAACACCCACCCTGGCCCAGAGCTAGAGCCCCCATGCTGTGATGGAGGGCAGAAGGGCATTCCCCATCTCACCCCAATCAGCCTATCCGCAGACTGGGCTCAGTGATCTGTGGAACAGGTGGTATGAGATAGGTGGACAAGTGTGTGTGTGTGTGTGTGCAAGATGCCTGCACTATTAATGTGCTGGTGCATATATGATGAATACATGTGAGAAACACACACTCTATATTTGTGGTGACAGAGTCCAAATAGCCCAAAAGCCTCCTGTTCAGCTGCAGTGACATTTAACTGGCCTGCTGCCACCTCTCACAGTTCCCCTGGGCAACACTGGCCTTAAGGCAGCATGCTGAGTCTGTATATAGTTACTGTGTGTGTGTGTGTGTGTGTGTGTGTGTGTGTGCGCTTCTGCATTTTTGATGTGTTTATGTGTGCATGCATCTATATGCGAGAGCGCATGTGTGCAATGCACATTTGTAAATATGTAGGCTATGTGTGAGTGTGTGTGTGTGTGTGTGTGTGTGTGTGTGTGTGTGCGCATGCGAGTGTGCACGTGTATGTATCTTTAGTCTACATTCCCTCTGAGATACTTTGTTTAATTCTCTGTGACTGTGGGCAACTCTGATCCAACCATCACATCTCATTCTAAAGGTTGCATAAGAGTGTGTGTGTGTGTGTGTGTGTGTGTGTGTGTGTGTTTGTGCATGCATTTATGTTCACCTCTCTATTAAAGCTGTGGTTAGACATAAACATGCTCAAACACGCCCTTGTAACCCACACCCAAACACAAAAGACCTTTCCCATGTAGAACATTATGAGATCATCATCAGGACCAGAACACAGAGCAAAGGAGAACCAACCAGATCAGACCAGAACCGAACAGAACCCTGAATACTTCCTTCTGCAGAGTTTAACAGCTATCTGGACTGTATTGGTTTCCACACAATTGAATGGGTCTCTGCACCACACTGGTTCTGTATCCTCTGACAGCTCTCTGGGTGCACCTTTGCAGAGCAGCAACATCAGAAGCAAATGAAGAGAGCTATCCTGGTGAATAGATCTGGTGAAGAGAGCTAGCCTGGTGAAGAAAGCTAGCCTGGTGAAGAGAGCTAGCCTGGTGAATAGCTCTGGTGAAGAAAGCTAGTCTGGTGAAGAAAGCTAGCCTGGTGAAGAGAGCTAGCCTGGTGAAGAAAGCTAGCCTGGTGAAGAAAGCTAGCCTGGTGAAGAGAGCTAGCCTGGTGAATAGCTCTGGTGAAGAAAGCTAGCCTGGTGACGAAAGCTAAGCTGGTGAAGAAAGCTAGCCTGGTGAAGAGAGCTAGCCTGTGCTCAGCAAGCGGAACCTCCTCCTCACTCCCCACATTACCAGCCAAAGATCACCAAACAAATGTTTATTTTATTTTATTTTTCCCCAGTGTGTGCTTTTATCTGAAGAAGACAATAAAGTAGAAATTGCCAGTACATGAGTTCTTTCTGGGAAGCACACACACACACACACACACACACACACACACACACACACACTTACACTTACACTTACACAAACAAACACACACTTCAAGTATAATGTGAATGCTCTTAGGCGCCTCTGGCCCTTGTGGCTGTTCCATCTCTGATGTACTCTTCCTGCCCCTCTCCTTGATACCAATCTCTCAGCCCACTTTCCTCTCTTGTTCTCTCCCTCCCTCCCTCCAACCCTCTCCATCCCTGTATTGGTCTCCCTGTATGATTCTCTCTTCAGCATTTACAGTATGTGATGTCTTCAGTTATTCAGATCAATTCAGCTGAGTAATATTGATACAGTAATGAATATGTGCAATTACAGTGATAAACAATATACATGTGCATGTGTACAATCTACATGTACATCGGTGCAAATGTGTGCATGCATTTTTGTTTGTGTAAGAGTGCCAGTGCCAGTGTGTGTGTGTGTGTGTGTGTGTGTGTGTGTGAGAGAGAGAGAGAACAGAAGTGCCTTTGCATGTGTTCTTGTCTTGCTGTGTCCTGTTCTGTCCACTAAAATAATAAGAGCAGAAAAATCAATGCAGCCCTGTTTTTAGAGGAACTGTCAGACACGATTAGCAGTCTGCCTATAGGGCATTAGAGAGGAGGGATGGGGGTTGGACACAGGGCAGACAAAAAGGCACCGATCACACACACACACACACACACACACACTCCTTTGAAACCAAAACACACACAGGAAAGCTCAAATGCATGATAACACACACACACACACACACCTGTGGAAAAAAAACATGCAGGTGAGCTCAAATGCATTAGAGAGAGAGAGAGAGAGCCTGAGAGAGAGAGAGAGAGAGAGAGAGAGAGAGAGAGAGAGAGCCTGTGGTAAGTGTGCAGAAGAGGATAGGTCAGAGGCGGGAGGGAGGGAGTCTGGTGGAATGAGGTACAGTATGGAGGGAAAGAGAAACAATGGAAAAGATGAAAAGATAAGAAAAAGAAAGAGGAAAGAGAAACCTAGACATCAGAAAACAGGAAGTAGTTCAGTTTAGGAGAAAGTGAGAGATAGAGAAGGAGTGTAACTCTCTATCCTTCCTTCTCCATCATTTGATCATCATAAATCTGAATAGTGGCACTTCCAGAACATATTCATCAATCACGCCATTTCTCTCTCTCTCACACACTGACTTTTTCCATGATGTCATCATCCCAGACAAACAAGCTCCTCTCTATGACACAGACCATAGTCACCATTACACAAACCAGAGTTGCGTTCAAATTTGGCAAACAGTGGCGAACGTTCGTGGTGAACAGGTTTTCTTTGAAAAGTTAAATTTGAACGATTTGGTGTTAACATCCCATTGTAACGGTAAGGTAATTGCATTACCTTGAACATCAAGCTCACGTCCAGTTCTGAGGGTTCGCAAACGTTTGCCGAAAACTGCAGGCAAACGGAAAACTGTTTACAAACATTCGCAAACATTTGCCAATGTTAGCGAATTTGAACACACCTCAGGTGCTACACAAACACACACACAAGCAGATGCAAACACACACACACACACACACACACACACACACACACACACACACACACAGGTCCTCTTATTGGATTCTAGCAGGAGGGAGATCTTTACATTAATAGTGCCATCAATAATTCATCAGTCTCAGGCTGCTCTCTCTCTCTCCCGCCTTCTCTATCCTTCCATCTCTCTCTTCCTCTCTCATTCCCCCTCCTCCTTTATTTCTTTGTATCATTGATTGGTCTATTTTCCCATATATCTCACTCAGACTCTGGCATCTTCCATGTGCATCTATACACAGACACAGTGTTTCCCTGGCCTACACCAGAACCAATGGTCATTCACTTCGCCTCAACCAATGGTCATTCACTACGCCAGAGCCAATGGTCATTCGCCAGAACCAATGGTCATTCACCACGCC
>NW_027468657.1:20568884-20573884 GCF_046254945.1 Alosa pseudoharengus
TGTGTGTGTGTGTGTGTGTGTGTGTGTGTGTGTGTGTGTGTGTGTGTGTGTGTGTGTGTGTGTGTGTAAAAAACATCCACTAGATTTGTGCACAATGTTCACCTGGTTCTTGGGTACCACACCTGTGAAGTCTGTGTGAGTGTTTTGTGTGTTGACTTCCTAACCTCCAATGCTGACTTCTTAATCCCACTGCTCATATCCTTATCCCAGTGGAGCACACACACACTCACACACACACACGCTCAGTAAATCCCAGCAATCTCTCAGTAATAAATAACACACACACCCGAAAACACACCCAATATCTACAAGCACACATTTAAATACTATTATTTATAATACATATTACTTATTGAAGACCAAAGCAAGCCCTGCATGCAACATAACACACACACACACACACATACGCACACCACACACATGCACAGAGACACATTCCCTTAGAGATGAGGATTTTCTTTTTGTGTTCTCCTCTATTGTTTAATAGAGCATGCATTGCCTGCTTATTACATAGGGATTATTTGCCTTCACACACACACACACACACACACACACACACACACACACACGCTGCCAAATGATGCTTGAAGATTTTCAGGCAACAATTATCCACATGAATGTTAAATGGCAAACAATTAGTAATTCATGAGCTTGCAAACGAGCCAATAAACCCTAGCTTTTTTATCATATCCTGTTTCGCTCGCCTCCAAAATCTCTTTTTACCATCTCTGTCCTCTCTCCAAATCTCTCTCTTTTATGTTCCCTGAGCCTCCTGTGCAGAACGAGATGAAAAAGGACAATGCAGATCATGCATGTTTATATAATCCTGCTTCTAGAGTTGTGCTTTTGACAGAGGACACAAATAAACAGGGCTGGTTTAGTGTTCAGATACAGAGGAGAGGAGAGAATAACAGGGAAGCTACATCAGGCGCGTAACTGAAACCTTCCTTTCGCGACACGTAAAATCCATTTTAGAAGATTGGTCTATTTTTTTTCGAACGTACACGCCACCATCACGTAGCTAATTCCATTGATTACAGTGAAAGTAAATTGTTGCAGCAGACGCAACGCGAATGGAACGCTTCAGTTACGTGCCTGGTGTAACTTAGCCCTAAGGGTGGTGTAAGGTGTACAGTGTGGTAAGAAGGAGATGGAGACTACAAGCTTCCACTGCTCAAGCAACAAATCCTACATCTGGGATGAATTCTGTCATTACACCATGTTGCTCTGTTGCATCTGCAATCGAATGCTCCTGCCTGAGAGCTGTGCTGTGCTCGACTGCTTCTGTCTGGCAGTGATGCTTAAGTAGGGACTGGTTAGGGCTGAGCAAACAGCAGTAATTGCCCTTTCCGCCCACAGATTACTCTGGGATCTGAGATTATCAATCTCTCTCTCTCAGTATGTGAGGATGTGTGTGTGTGTGTGTGTGTGTGTGTGTGAGAGAGTGTGTGTGTGTGTGTTTCATGGCAACCTGACATTACATGCAAGGTGTGGTAAAGGGAGAAAAATGAAACAAATTATTTGACAGATATTACAAAACACACACACGCACGCACGCATGCACACGCACACACACGCACACGCACACGCACACGCACACGCACACGCACACGCACACGCACACGCACACGCACACGCACACGCACACGCACACGCACACGCACACGCACACGCACACGCACACGCACACGCACACGCACACGCACACACACACACACACACACAGATGAATGTCAGAAAAACTTACAATCAAACTTGTATAAACAGTGTCAAATAAAACATTTCTGATTATACACTAAGTAAGACTACAGTACAGTGACTACTCTGCATTCTGCTGCTCATCCCTCCGGACACAGAAGCACACACACACACACACACACGCACACGCACACGCACACGCACACGCACACGCACACGCACACGCACACGCACACGCACACGCACACGCACACGCACACGCACACACACACACACACACGGATGCTTTGGGAGCTGACCCTAGCAGTTGGCTGGTACACACCCCCAGTCGCAGGGGAGTGCTGAGCCACTTAAGATGGCCGCATTAAAGTTTCATTGGCTGACTGTGTAAGCTGCGGGGTCAGAGGTCACAGCGGAGAAACAGACAACAACACGGCTCTATCAGGGGAGCCGTTAGGGATCCAGTCATGAACGACAACACACAGGGCAGCACTCTAGAGGTAGGGGGCAGAATCACTACCTCACATAGATAATGAAAGGTAAGGTAAGGTAAGGGGGCAGAATCTTACCTCACATAGACAAGGAAAGGTAAGGTAAGGTAAGGTAAGGTAAGGTAAGGTAAGGTAAGGTAACTATATTTATATAGCCCATTTAATATGCACAGAGTGCAACCCAAAGCGCTCCAAGACATTAACACACAAGACAAAAGACGTTCACAGCACAAACAGGCTGTAACCAGAATAGCAAGAGAGGTCAGAGGCCCCCCTGCACAACTAAGCAAGAGGACAAGTACATTAGTCTCTAGTCTGAGATATAGACGCCTCACAGGTCCTCAACTGGCAGCTTCATTAAATGGTATCCGCAAAACGCAGTGTCGACTCCGGGATGCTGGCCTACGAGTGAGAGGCCTATGTAGGCAGAGTGGCAAAGAAAAAGTCATATGTGAGACTGGCCAATGAAAGGAAAAGATTCAGATGGGCAAAATAACACAAGACATTGGACAGAGGAAGATTGGGAAAAAGTGTTATGGATAGATGAATATAAGTTTGAGGTAAAGCAATAGCAGGTCCCAGGCACTCAGAATGAGTTTGAGGTGTTTGGATCACACAGAAGAACATATGTGAGACGCAGAACAAGTGAAACGATGTTGGAGGAGTGCCTGACGCCATCTGTCAAGCATGGTGGAGGTAATGTGGTGGTCTGGGGCTGCTTTGGTGCTGGTAAAGTGGGACGTTTGTACAAGGTAAAAGGGATTTGAATAAAGAAGGCCATCACTCCATTGGCATAATTGTCATCAATTGTCAACTATCATGCCATAATTGGAGCCAATTTCCACCTTCAACAGGACAATGACCCAAATCACACCTCCAAACTGTGCAAGAACTTTTTAGGGAAGAAGCAGTCAGCTGGTACTCTGTCTGTAATGGAGTGGCCAGCGCAGTCATCAGATCTCAACCTTATTGAGCTGTTGTGGGAGCATTGAAAACATGAAATTGTCTGGGTGACCCCAAACTTTTGAACGGTAGTGTAGCTCTGAAAGACAGAGAAGTCTGAAGTTGCAAGTATTCTCATTTCTCTGAGCACAGAAAGTGGAGATCTGCCGCTCGTTCTCTTGGTAGGTTGTTGTTACCAGAGTTCCTTAGCGATTCAATCCACGCTCAATCCAGACATGACATTAATGTTAATTCAGTTAGCATGGCAGCTCTGCAGCATATCGAAGGGCTTGTGCTAGCGGGCCGGCTGGTCTCTCAGAGTTAACGTAGACCTACAGCACCAGTCCGGATTGCGATCCTCCCTGAGCAGATGTTTAACGCGCCACTTCGCTTACACATCAGTTCATATCAATATCCATGACGTTGCTTTCCCAATGGCGTTAACGTTAACATTAACTTTTCAGCCAACTGACAAAAGGTAGAAAAGTATCATGACTGAGACATAAACGATCGAAAATAACATAATAATAAAACATTTGAACAAGACAATGACATAAAATTACAAAAATTATTAATTAAACAAACAAAAACAGGATGCCAGATGGAGCGGCATAAATTGCCTGTGTACCCATAACCTAGCCAAGGAAGAAAGGAAAGGGAGAGAGAGAGAGGAGAGGGAGGGAGAGAGAAAGAGAAAGAGAGAGAATAAGAGAGAGGAGGTAAAATAACTCAACAGCAACTGCAAGAGAGAGAATTTTGTGTGTTAGTTGTGATGTTGATCTCTATTTCTGCTGTATGATCTACTTTAAGGCAAAAATGGCTGCCAAAAATAAACAACTCCTGTCCTACAGACCATCATCGCCTTGGCAATGCGGTCTTTGCCGGGCCCAGTCAGCGCGCTCTATTCATCTGGGAGAGACACAGGAAGTGAGGTAGCTGTACACAGTGAGCATGCGGCGTACTGCCTATTGTCTCCGAGAAGACGTCACAGTGTTTACTCTCTTCTCAGGCTCTTGTTCTGTCACGCAACCCAAACACACACACACACACACACACACACACACACACACACACACACACACACACACACACACACACACACACACACACACACACACACACACACACACACACACACACACACACACACACACACACACACACACACACACACACACACACACACACACACACACACACACACCTCAGGACAAACAGAGAGACTGCAAGGTTTACTAGCCAGGGAATTGGAAGGTTGTGGGTGGAGAAGGTTGTGTGTGTGTGTGTGTGTGTGTGTGTGTGTGTGTGTGTGTGTGTATGGACGTATGCTATGCACATACTTGAGAGTGAGAGTGACTGAGAGAAAGTTTGCATGTTTCTGCATAGTGCATGTCTACAGTACCTACATCTGGGCATATTTGTGTATTTCTTTATGTGTGTGAGGAAGAGATCACAGTGGACAACAAACAAAGGCAGGAGAGATGTTGAGCATGAGTGTGTGTGTGTGTGTGTGTGTGTGTGTGTGTGTGTGTGTGTGTGTGTGTGTGTGTGTTGAGCATGAAAGAGTCTCTATCCTGGCTGACCCTACAGTGTCCACAGAGTGCTCCTTAAATCACCTGACCACATCAGCATGCTAATTTGTGTCTAGACTGAGCCCATATGGCCCACTGAGTGAGTGTTCATTTAGGGCCATCACTCAAACAGGTGCGCTTCTTTTATTTTTTAAAGGACACACACACACACACACACACACACACACACACACACACACACACACACACACACACACACACACACACACACACACACACACACACACACACACACACACACACACACACACACACACACACACACACACAGTCATAG
>NW_027468657.1:20578884-20593884 GCF_046254945.1 Alosa pseudoharengus
CCCAGAGGCTACAGTAGGAGCTCCCGCTAGCCAAGCCGCATTGGGCGCACTATGGCTTAATTAGCTGGAGAGGCAGGCGCTGTGTGTGTCCTCTCCTACTTGCCGTAGTGGCTGGGGCTAGTGCCCACCACAGTGGCGTAATTGACGGACAGCAGGAGTGGCAGGGTAACGTGGAGTGCAGGGGGTCCGCCAGGGACACGAACACCGCCCGGGGGGGCGCCATCTGTCAGCCGGCATGTGGGACACACACACACACACACACACACACACACACACACACACACACACACACACACACACACACACACACACACACACACACACACACACACACACACTCTTTCTCACTCACACACAAATGCACACCAACACACACAAACACTCCGTTATACTCCAATGCTTCTGAAGTTTACATGCTGTAACATCCTTAGCATTTCCTTCTTATCCTCTCTGCTCTCTCCTCCTCCTCCTCTCTTCAACCTTTTTCTCTTATTTCATCTGCTCTCTTCTCGTCTCCTCTCTCCTCTATCTCCCTCTCTTCGCCCCCCCCCCCCCCCTTTCCACCTCCTTCTCCTCCTCCTCTCCTCCCTTCCCTGGTTCTCTCTAGCGGACAGCTTAAGCTCCTGGATCAGAGTACCAGCGAGTAGTTCCCTCTGGGGAGGTTCCTGCAGGAACACGACACCGGTTCCCCCGGCGGCTGTGCGGCGATATCGCCCAGGCACAGATCCCACCACGTCCTCTCTCAATTACCTCCTGCCGGGCTCCTGCCCCCTCACCTCACCTGTCTCCTGTGTCAGGCGCGAGTTTTACACCTGAGGGAGCTGGGGAGAAAGGCCACAGGGACGAGCACAGAGGAGCGGGCCAGGCCCAGCTAAACGCACACAGAGCAGCAGGGAGCTCATAGACTCATAGACAGTACTGTAAAAGACATGGAACACAGCCACCCCATAGGACTTCAATAGAGACGAGTGAAGCCGATTTGAACCCCTTTTCAAATGGGTGAAACCTTATCGTACTGCACATCCTCAGGGCGCATGCTCATGACATCATTGTAGCATTTGTTTCGAAAAAAGGTTTATTACGAAGCCGTAAAGCGAGATACGAGGTTAAGACGCCAGTCACCCAACGTTGCATTTCTCTCGAAATAGAAATGGTTCATATGAAGGCTTAAAACGCTTCAGATGTAAAGTTATTCGCTGTCAAAGTTATACCAAAATGAACGGGGGTCAATGGAATGCTAACTCCAGGTGAAGCCTTATTATCCTCTGAGCCCATAGGGGTGCGCCTTCCGAACATTCTCTTACCCCCTTGGAGAGAAAGGGAGAGAGCAAGAGAGAGAGAGAGAGAGAGAGAGAGAGAGAGAGAGAGAGAGAGAGAGAGAGAGAGATATCATAGAGATATCAAGAGATAAAGCAACAGGGCCTAAAACAGAAATAGTAAGAAAGAGACTGGGTTGGAGAGAGAGACCAGCCAATCTAACTTTATGTTTTACGGAGCGTGTGGAACACCTGGGATTACTATTCAATCGCAGATACGGCTATTCCATTAGCTCCCTCCATTTCCAGATCTTTCCATCGCATACTATCAGCTTCTCTGGCTGCAGACAGGGAATGAATTTGACAGGCAATTAACATTCATAGAAAGGAGGCCAATAAAAAGGATTTTGTGCTCTGGGCTGGGGGGGGGGGGGGTGTAGGCAGGGCAGGTTGCAGGCAGGTTAGGGTGCTGGAGTAGGAGCCGTGGTGGTGGTGGGAGTAGGCAGGGTAGGGTGCTGAAGTAAGAGCCGTGGTGGTGGTGGGAGTTTAAGTTCTGATTGCATATTAGCAGCGCACCACTGCAGCTGTTTGCTTGCCCAAAGAAAGAAAGAAAGAAAGAAAGATAGAAAAAGAGAGAGAAACAAAGAGCGATCGACAGAGAGAGAGAGAGAGAGAGAGAGTCCTGCTGCTGGTGCTGTGGGAGATGAGTGTGTGGGCGATAACCCAATCTGACTGGTGTCTAACCGCTCCATTACATTAAGCCCGTCCGTCTCAAACCCTTCCTTAAGCACAGCCATGGTAAGGCTTTGTGGTCTAGAAGAGGGGACACATAAAAAACAACCAAATGAGAGCCATCTCACTTACAGTTATTATTTATTATAATAATATTATTATTATTATTATTAGCAGGCAGTTATCAATGTCTAATATTATATATCGGTACTTATCAATGTGTATATGAGCACGTTCAGCACTAACATGTAGCAGGACAATTCTATGTGTCTACAGGGAGGCTGAGGATCAGGAACAGAATCATTTGGTTCCCATTAAGACTGATGAAGGGGAGCGCCACCATAATCATCATCCTCCCTTTTCTCCCCTCTCTCTTTCTTTCTTTTTCTTTCTATTTCCCCTCCTCCTCCTCCTCTTCTTCTTCTTCCTCCTCCTCCTCCTCCTCCTCCTCGATCTATGTGCTCATTGTAAATGCAGTCCTGGTTTGAAAACATCTCTTTAGAGTTAGCCAAAGTCAGAGAGGGGAATTAGCCTGCAGTCAATGAGTCTTAGTTCAAACGCAGCCAGCCACCCTAAATGTCTCCTTGAGAGGCATGGGGGGGAGGGGGGTTAACACTAATCGAGTTGCTTTCTCTTCAAGCTCCATTTTCCCCATCAGTCTGGACGAGAGTGCAGAGCGCCGCTCCTCCTCCTCCTCCTCCGCAGCTCCGTCAGCTCCGTCCTCAGGTGGGTCCCCCCCGCCGGGCCGCCTCTGCTTTTAGCTTTATTAAACAAGCTGCAATCAATTGCAGTAGCGGGTAAGCGGGGGGGAAGTTACGGTCTGCTGGACCTTAGGCACAGGAATTATACGGGCGAATAAATAAATTGCACCCCGTCTTTAAATGCGCTCTTCACCACTAAAAGCACCCTTAGTATTCCTGCACCGGCCTTTTTCAGGCTGGACGACAGGTAATGGATACTCTGATGAAAAACAATGACGCAGTGTATGGGAAATGCGCACTTATCCTGATGACCGGGCCATGTGTTTCTCAGGTGATGGACGAGGACGAGCAGGACTGGGCCACTTAGTGCTGCGTCTCAATGAGACGTCTCATTATTTGTCTCTGATAGCAGAATCGGATGGGGAATTTAAAACCTCCTCCGCTCAGGCAAGCAGGCCTATTAGGGGACAGAAACTGCATCAAAGAGCAGCTAGAGGAATCGCATAAGTGTGGACTGGGTAGAGCAGAGCAACGCAGTGGAATCAAGCAGAGAGAGTGTGCGGATTTACACCCTATATATGCCACACACGCAGAAAGCCCAACACACACATAAGTGCACACACACACACACACACACACACGCACGCACGCACGCACGCACACATACGTGCATGCATGTGGTGACACCCTAACACCCACCGACAAATGTGTATACACATGTACACACAAAAGTAAACACACATACCCATCAACACACACATACACACACACACACACACACTCACTCTAACACACCACACGTACCCATAGACAGACAGACACACACACACACACACACACACACACACACACACACTCAGCCTAACACACCACACATACCCACCCTAACACACCACACATAACCACAGACACACACACACACACACACACACACGTACCCACCCTAACACACCACACATATCCACAGATACACACACACACACATACCCACCTTAAAACACCACACATACCCACAGACAGACACACACACACCCTAACACACCACACACACCCACAGACACACACACACATACCCACCCTAACACACACAAACACACACACACACACACACACACACTCAGCCTAACACACCACACATACCCATAGACAGACACACACACACACACACACACACACACACACACTCAGCCTAACACACCACACATACCCATAGACACACATGGCCCCCATCTCCAGCAGCTGTGCCGTTAGAAGCGCTGGGCGCCTGCCTTGTGTTGACTTATTTATGACCATCTTATTGGAGATGCAGGCCCACATCAAGCCCTGTGTGCCGTGCTGACCGGGGGCCCCAGTGCATGCTGGGAGATTTTCTCACGCCAGCCAGATGTGGGAGAGGAGGGCCGCACACACTACCATCACCACAGCAAAGCATTTCCCTCGCTCACTGATCAGGCATCTGTGTGATTTCTCACACAACATTTCTCACAGAGGGTGCATGCGAGTGTCAGTGTGTGTGTGTGTGTGTGTGTGTGTGTGTGTGTGTGTGTGTGTGTGTGTGTGTGATCTGGACCCAGAGCTGTGACGCAGCTTGCCTTCAAAGCATATGTTGGTGTGTGCACACTGACACTGACGTCTGTACTGCATCAGCTATTGAGGCTCCCATTTTTCCCCTGAGGGCCATTATTTTCTAATGGGCCAGTGATGGGCTCCATCAGTTCAGTAGAAGGTCATCCAGTCCATCTCAGTCTCAGTAGGCAGGACAGAAGCCAAACATCAGCCCTGGAAAACTACAGCAGAGGACAGAACCACGCAGGTTCTGGTAGAGTCTCATTTCACACACAGGGGACAGACGTCAGACGGGACCCTAGTCTCCATGAGGGGCAGAGAGAGGCAATCTCTGGGCAGCAGTGTCCAGAAACGCATCTGCGGTGGATCTGGCATGGATCTGGCATTGGAGTGGCCTTGATGTGGCCCATATCCGCACACAGCTGTTTCCTGGGTATGAGTATACACATCTCGGCTCTCTAACAGCGGATGTAACAGAGAAAGAGCAGGACCCCCCCCCCCCCCCCCCCGCCACACACACACACACACACTCACCCTCCCAACCGCCCACAGCCCACTCATATTCTCCTGCATGCCGTGTGCATTGTGCTGTGCTGAAGGGAATGTGTAAGTGTGACTTTGATTTCGCCAGAGTGAACGGCAGGCATGCCAGAGAAGCATTCTGACTCTCATTTGTGAGACGCAAACGTAAGTGGATCTGTCTGCGGAGGAGTGGGAGCGGAGAGGAGAGGAGAGGAGCGGAGAGGAGCGGAGAGGAGCGGAGAGGAGAGGAGAGGAGCGGAGAGGAGCGGGCTGTCGAGACTAGTTCACATCAGCTCTACTCAGACTTTACCGCGTTCGACTGAGGACTGAACAACAAAGTCAACGTCAGAGTCGGTGTTTTTTTAACACTCAGATAGCAGGGGAATACAGGAGGCCTGACAGAGGAGAGGAGTGTTCTGTTCGCTCCTCAGGTCCACAGGAAAGGAGGAGAGGAGAGAAGGAAGACAAGAGGAATGGACAGGAGAAGAAAGGAGGGGGAAAAGGGGATTGATGGAGGGGCAGTGAGGAGGAGTGGAGGAGAGGGAGAGAGGAGGTGGAGAAGAAGAGAGTGGTGGAGAGGAGGCAAAGAAATAGAGGAGAGGGGGAGACACAGAGGTGGCAAGATGAGGGAGTGATAGAGAGGGATAGAGAGGAGGAGGAGAGTGACAGAAGCAGAGGAAAAGAGAAAAAGAGAGGGGCAGACAGGAGGAAAGGAGGGGAGGAGGAGAGGAGGAGGAGGTAAGGGGAGGGGAGGGAGAGGTGAGAGAGGGCTGTCTGCAGATGAACGAAGAGGAGGAAAGGAGTGCTGTCTGAACTCGTCCTTCTCATCACTCACTCCCCCGTGCTTACTCAAGAGCTGGCCGTCACAGGCCTGTCTGCTGCACATGCCTGCCATTGCTGAGCCCACAATACAAACACATTGCGTAACACACAGCACACACAGGCAACACAGTGCAGCGCAACCGGAACAGAACACACACACACACAGACACACACACACACACACACAGACACACACACTCATCACTTTTCTGAGATTTGGAATGGGGATGTTGAAGCATGGGGAATACCGATGTACTGTTGCCAGATAATTAGGATCAATGTGAACAAGTGTGTGTGTGTGTGTGTGTGTGTGTGTGTGTGTGTGTGTGTGTGTGTGTGTGTGTGTGTGTGTGTGTGTGTGTGTGTGTGTGAGAAAGAGAGTGTGTGTGAGAGAGATTCGTCCCATCCTTTCTCACTTTATCTAACTGTCCCTGTGTCTGTGCGTGTGTGAGATAGCGAGAGTTAGACAGGCATACAGACAGACAGACAGACAGACTTGAGAGAGACATCAGCCACTATGCCAGTTTTCACACCCTCTGCCTCTTCCTCCAGGCCTTCCTGCCCCTCGGGCACCACCCGGTCACACCTCTGCCCAGGGACAAGGCCTCTGGCTGGGGCAGGGAGAGGGCAGTGCTGGGGGTCCAGCCTGGAGGCGAGCGAGCCCTCCATCAGATGGAGGTGATGTGAGCGCAGGCTTGATATGCCAGATTAAGCGCTAAACGGACACGCTTCACAAAATCCAATTTCCTGCAGCGGCTCTCCACCAGCACCAGCACAGATTTATGGGCCAGTGTGAGTTATGGCAAAGAGGACTGGAGAGAGAGAAATAGAGAGAGAGAGAGGGAGGGAGAGAAAGAGAGAGAAAGAGAGAGAGAGAGAGAGGGGGACAGAGAGGGAGGGAGGGAGGGAGAGAGAGAGGGGGGGGAAGAGAGAGAGAGAGAGGGGAGAGAGAGAGAGAGAGAGAGAGAGAGAGGGAGGGAGGGAGAGAGGGAGTGTGGTGAGGCAGAAAGAGAGAGATAGAGAGGGAGAGTGGTAAGAGACAGAGGGAAAGAAATAATTAGAGAGAGAGAAATAAAGAGAGAGAGAAGGAAAGAATGAAGTAAGAATGAAATAAAAAGAAAGAAACAGAGAGAGGAGGGTAAGACGCAGGCTTTCAGGGCAGGCAGGCATACTCAGCACTTATTGAAAATAAGAAGGTACGTCTATTCCACACACACACACACACACACACAGACAGCGCACGACAGGCACTAATACATGTGTGAGCACAAGCACACACACACACACACACAGACACACACTCTCACACACATACACACACACACACACACACACACAAACACACAGACCAGAAATGTACTCCTTTCCTATTTGCTAGGCCTCATGTGACTGCTGTCAGACCTGACAAATGAGAGTCCACTTGAGGGCCCAGCAGGGCTTGACCAGGGCTTTGCAGAAAAACCTCCGAAAGCTTCAGAACTTCCATCAGCGCCACGGGAAAGGAAGATCTCTTCTTCTGCCTCTTTCCCCACAAACGTAAACAGGAAGAGGGCTCGGCCCAGAGAAAAAGGCTACACAGACTGTGGTGGGCTTAAATAAAGATCTCAAATGTGCCCGTATGTGCGCACGTGTGTGTGTGTGTGTGTGTGTGTGTGTGTGTGTGTGTGTGTGTGTGTGTGTGTGTGTGTGTGATTTCTATAGGCCCAGAGTGAGTAACAGGAGACCGAGAAAAAAAAAAACACTGTTGTACCCAAACAAAGGGGAAGAGATTTGACTCACAATCCCTTGATTGCTCTGGGAAATGCTGTGACCTCAGATGACTTCGAGTGCACTGCAGGAGAGTGTGGCCAATCAGTGAGTGCTTGTGTGCATGCACTTTTGAATGTGTTTGTGTGTATATGATAGCTGTGAAAACAGGTGACAGCTTGTTATATGCTTATTTGTGTCTATCATTCATGTATATTTTCTAATGTTTCACTCTCTCTCTCAATTCAATAGAGCTTTATTGGCATTTATAAGCACACATGAGGATACAGGTAGGTGTGTGGGTGTGTGTGTGTTTGTGTGTGTGTGTGTGTGTGTGTGTGTGTACGTACAATGCACAAGTCTATTGATTTTAAATTTGCCTGTGTGCATGTGTGAGAGTGAATGACAATGTGTGTGTGTGTGTATGTATAAGAGAGAGTGTGTGTGAGAGTGAATGACAATGTGTGGGAGTGTGTGTGTGTGTGTGTGTGTGTTCATATTGCGAGGTTGGGAAAGGCCCCTAGCAAGGCCAAAACAAGGGGAGGCTAGCCTGACAACTGACAATAGGACTGGCAGGGTGGAGCAGCACAACATCAGTCACCACAGCAGGACTCCCCCTCAAACTGCACAGCGACCTTTGACCTCTACACCACTTTCACCCTACTGATCCAACCCTGGGGTCACAAAGAGGCAACTGGACAAACACAGTCTGTTCAGATTCCATGCTAGTCTGTGTCTGTGTTCAAGTACAGTGTGGGAGTGTGTGTGTGTGTCTATCTGTTTGTAAATTTGTAAATGTATGTATGTGTGTATGTATGTATGTGTGTATGTGACCAAATGTATCTATTTGTGCGCATGTATATGTATATGTATATATATATATATATGTGTGTGTGTGTGTGTGTGTGTGTGTGTGTGTGTGTGTGTGTGTGTGTATGTATATATGTTTGTGTGTGTGTTCCTCGTGAGTGTCTGGAGCCGCGCGAGGGAACAGAGTGGGGGCCACTCCCTGCCTGCGCTGAGCGGACAGAGAGTGGTGCGGGCGGTGAGGGGCCAGTGCAGACTTGCCCCGTTTGGAAAAGGGAATGTCACACACACAGTTGTAAACACTTCCCCTCAGGAAGACAGCACTTCCTTAGTCCTGCGGCTAAGCCTCTTGGTCTCGCAGTTTCCACCCAAAGACTCCCCCGCCACTCCCTCCTTTCTCTTACAGATGAACTCTATACACACACACACACACACACACACACACACATACAATAACAACAAAGACACACACTAAGTATTCTAAACAAATCAAATCCATGATTACATTACATTATTATATGGCTCTTCACAATGCTAAAATAGAATGCCGGTTCGCCCTGTCGGGACTTATTATCCCAATAATGACCAGCGTTCTATACATTATCCCTTACGTATTAGGGGCCGTTTATACGAGAACGATTGCGAAGGAAGACGACAAAATATTTTATCATAAGTGCCTTTCGTTTACACGGCGACCCCGCCATCGGGGCTTGAAGACGCAAAAATCTGAAGACTCCTTCCAGAGTGTAGCGTTTTGAAGACGACCCGGGTTGCGTCTCCGTCTAAACGGCTAAACCAAAGATCCTTGATTACCTCTCTGGCTAAACTGTCAAATTAGAATGTCTGCGCGTGACTTACCGGGGTTCTATCACACCACCACCCAGCGGTCTGGAATGCATATCCAATCGAATATCACATACTCTTGCGTCTTCATATGAACAAAGATTTCCCCCTGAGAATGCTCGTCTAAACGCGAATAAAAAAATGAAGACGAGACGCCACTTCTGCGTCTTCTCTTTTCATCGTCACCGTATAAACGTAGCCTTATTATAATTCTACCAGCATTTCAGTGTTGTTATAGTACAATCACACCACTCCTCTCTGGAGGGAATCTCCAGAATACTGGGGAAAGAACAACACTCCTTCTTAACATTAACATTGCAGATGTAGCGCAAACCACCACATAAGCACAACCTTGCTTTTGTTTGGAATTTTTGTTTTTTATCAACAACTTTCAGTACACCTCTGCTGCAGATGTAGAAAAGGGTGTGTGAGTGTGTGAGTGTGTGTGTGTGTGTGTGTGTGTGTGTGTGTGTGTGTGTGTGTGTGTGTGTGGTGGCTGCTCCTGAAGTTAAATACAATGGCAGGTAATGGCTGCGAGCTCCATGAGCTCAAAGAGCTTGACCTCACCTCCCTGCTGGACGCTGGATGTCCAGGGCCAAAGCTGGTGAAATATCACACAGCCATACACTGCACACACGCACACACACACACACACACACACACACACACTGCACACACACACACACAGCCATGGGAATTCTTCAAAGCGTGTTCAAGAAACCCCTCAACTACAACCCTCCTACAGAGAAGAACAAGAAAGAACAAAGTACACACTCACACACACTCACACACACACTGATTCTCAAACACACACACACACACACACACACACACACACACACACACACACACACACACACACGCTGCATCACTTTCTGCACTGCCAACACCAGGGGATAATTCCTATGTTTCACAGAGAGAAAAAATAGCGGAAAAAAAATATATATAACCCTTTTCCTCTGTCCTCTGGGATATGAAAATATGGCCAACTGTACTGTGTGGTTATGTGTGTGTGTGTGTGTGTGTATGTGTGTGGGTGTGTGTGTGTGTGTGTGTGGGGGGGGGGGGGGGTGCAAGGAACAGCAGTCTTGCTGTTTGCAGTGAGGAGGTTAAAAGTGTGTGTGTGTGTGCGTGCAAGAATGTGTGTGTGTGTGTGTGTGTGTGTGTGTGTGTGTGTGTGTGGAGAGCTAGTAAAAGCAGTCCTGCTGTTTGCAATGAGGAGGTTAAAAGTGTGTGTGTGTGTGTGTGTGTGTGTGTGTGTGTGTGTGTGTGTGTGTATGGAGAGAGAGCTAGTAAAAGCAGTCCTGCTGTTTGCAGTGCTGGGGTTAAAAATAGGCTTTAATGCCCTGTGCCTTACACACGGCCCCTGCACCCTGGACGGCAGGAAAACCTCAGGGCCCAATTTGTTTCCTTTTAATCAGCATGTGACTATGGGCTTCACCTGCCAGAGGGCCTTCTCTCTCTTTCACACACACACACACACACACACACGGGCTCCACTTCTGTCCCGTCATTAACTTAAACGCTGCCATGTGTCTGTGTGTGTGTGTGTGTGTGTGTGTGTGTGTGTGTATGCCAGCCTGCTATCCATGCCAGGCAACGACGAGCGGCCGCCTTGCAAAGATGCCGCTGGCGAATGCCAACCAGTTGGGAGCGCAACTGCAGCGGGCACGGTAACACACGAGACACGCTAAAGCATCCGGCACGAGAGTGCACAGAGGCTAGCGCCTCACAACTTCACATACACCCTCACATACGGCACAAATACACCCACGTACTGACAAAAACATGAGGAAATGCCCTGGAGGTCAGTTATCAATATCTATTGAAAATAATGATTGTAGCAAAGTACTCTGTAAGTGTACTTTATTAATAAGATCACACGTTATACTAATACGTGTGAAATATCATGAAATTGAAAAGGTGGACGTCACTAATTCAGAACTGCAGCAATCAAATTAAATATGTACATAATAACACAGATACTAGAAGTCCTGGCTATATAAACTCTCTGTATATTGGTTGCATTGCTGGGTGATTGGCGGTTGGGGGGGGGAGGTGCCATGACTACAGCTCCTAACCAAACTCTAATAGTTGACCTTTGACCCTTTTCCAGGAATGGGCCAGGCCGAAGCCATGGTGTGGTTCTGCTGTGACCGGGAGGCATTCCTGCCTGTGTGTGCGTGTGTGTGTGCCTACCTTTTTGCCTGTAGGTCTACGTTTCTGCCTGCCTGAACCCATTGTTCAGTGGAGTTTCCCCTCCCTCTCTCCCTCTATCTCTCCCTCCCTCCCTTCTTTCTTTCCTCCCTCCCTCCCTCCCTTCTTTCTTTCCTCCATCCCTCCTTCCCTGGAGGATGCAGCCACGTCGCGTTTCAAAAGACAAATTCCTTCCTCGAAGTTCAGCACATCATCCGGCAATCATCTCCCTCAAAGGCATGACATCACCGCGCTCACAGCTCCTGGGCAGGGCCCTAAATAGGCCAACTGGAGCTGCCGCTGGTACTGGTAGAGGGCCCGCCCCCTGCCGCACCGGCTCATACCCCACACACATACACACACACACACACACACACACACAACCCACACCCACCCTGCCCTCCTCCTCCAGTGCTGCATGCCTGCATCACTCAGAAGTTAGCATGCCCATAAACATTACACTACATTGCATACTCCTTATTGCCTATCTGGCATTTGGCACACCACACTACACTACAGTACACTAGTGTTTTAGCACTACCATATCATACCATACCATACGTGTGGAACACACCACAGAATCAGACATGACTCAGCATACTTAGCATAATAAACTGAAAAGTGTGATATACCACTTAGCCTAGTCATTAGCTAAATGTGAGCTATAGGCTAACTGGTGTAACTGACTTCTAGTGAATTATGCTAAGCTAGGCTAATGTGTCTGACTGGGTTATTGCACGCACAGAGAAAAGAAGGGTAGGCTATGTATCCTCTTGACTAACTAGATACAGTAGCAAACAAGCTATTTTCTCAAAAAGTTGATGTGTTCCTATAAATTTAATTTAACCAAATTAAAGTCAAATCAGAGACTGGCTCCTTTTTGGGCATGAATCCATTCCAAATCCAAGTGTTCAAGATGAAATGTTGAGTGTTGTCTCCTGTGAGGAATGTAGCTGACAGCGGACATAGCATTTGCTAATGCATCTGCAGACGTGTGTCTGCAGACATGGTGTCCATCTTCCTCCCATAGCAAGGCTCCAGAAGGCTTCATTCCTAGACATCACTCAAACAACTCACAGACAGATCAGGTCTTACTCAGAAAAATCAGATTCTCAGCCCAATCCTTCAGATCATCACCCAGATGATCACCTATCTATCTTAGATCCAGCTCAGGTCAGCGAACCAGAAGGGCGCCAGAATCAGATATGTAATCTGGTCAGAATGTGGAGAGTGCTGGACCTAGAAAGTACTGAGAGCTGAACTGGTCCTTGCTAAAGCCATCGTAACGACAGCACAGACATACCTGTAGTCTTTATTGTTTTCTGTGCAGCATTGGGCTGAACACAAATATGATGTGGAAGTTGCATTTGTTTGGCTTCGCTTTAGCCGTAAGCACACATAAGCACTGGGGCTGAGGCTGTTTGGACTGGTTAGCTTCGCTTTAGCCGTAAACACACATACAGTAAGCCTTGGGGCTGAGGCTGTTTGGACTGGCGCTCACGTTGTCGGAGGCCACGCCAGACAGACAGAGGGAGATTGAGCTGCAGGTAGGCTGTCTGAGGCTTTGTCAACACGGCAGACTGGGATTCTTCAAATATTTGTGTGGCAGCGCGACATTCCAGCCTGTGCTCGCTATGCCGCATCCCCGGTGGCCAAGACACTGACGTCAAAAAAACATGTTAGTCACATTTCACATTCCACACACACACACACACACACAGACACACACACACAAATACACCCACACATCCACAGACATGAGGAATCAAGACTTTGGCAACAAAGGACACACTCACAAACGATTCAAAACTGTGAACAAAGGAGACAAACAGACACACACACCAGTACATAGACCGCACACAGCACTTCAAATCTAAATATAGTGTCCCTATCTACTGTATCTATCTATCTATCTATCTATCTATCTATCTATCTATCTATCTATCCATCTATCTATTTAGTGTTCATGTTTTTAGAGTCTGATGGTTTGAGCTTGTCCAATGAATTGCATTTTTCTTTTAATCCAAATACCTTGTAGTGCTAAACATGTTCAGTATTCTTTGTCAGTTCAAGTACTGTAGTGTATCTTTATTCTGCATAATGCAGAGTTTCTCTCAGCCTTAAAAAAATGACAACAAAACAAGAGAAGCCCAAGGGTTTCATGGTCAGGATGTGCAGAACATAATTCATGACTAAATCCATCCTGGAAGAGCTGGTCTATATATGCAGTCCTGGTTTTAGACAGTAGTCTTTAAGTAGGGCGATACCGCACAGGCGCACATAACTGTTATTGTGGGGAGGAAGATTGCACACAGTTTTTCTTGGCGATAAACTTTGGGCAAAACCATCTGTTAGCCTCGCTGACGTTTCTCTCGTTTCTACAGAGAGGTCAGGAGAACTACGCAATCAGACAAACTCACAGACGAGCCACTGGCAAGTCTGCACATCTGACTCACTGCCTGAGGAACAACTGTTTACAACCACTGTTATGTTTCTCCAGTTTGCGGCAACTTTGCCATTTTTATATGAGCACAATACACATATTCCGCAAGAACATCTTGTTCCAGTTCCATTCCTAGATGTACTCTGGGTGGTCGGTTAGGTTTGGGTGGTGGATTAGGTTTAGGGTTAGGATTAGAACCATACTAATGGACAAAGGTGTTTTCCTTACACCTGAACACAGTAATATGGACCCTTAATACACAGAACACATGGCCTTTATTTGCCATCTGCTCAGCCACTGGTATTAAGATATTAAGATATTCTTGCACAGTCCACACACTGTCCAAAAGGCCCTCCTCGGTTAGCAACCTCCCCGTAGGATCCCAGGCAAGTGTTGTGTTTGAGGAAAATCAATGGTATCTTCAGGAGTTCTCCAAACTTCACAAACTGTCTGACATGACCGCTTTAAAAAACAAACAGGAACTTAGGACATTGTGTGAGTGTTCTTGTTAAGTAAAACAAAAGAATAAAGAGAGGGAAAAAAATAGTTTGGAATTAATTGAGTTACTAAAGAGCTGAATTTCAAGAACAACTGCAGCTGTTTCTATCATCATAGAAACTCATTGAGAAAGAAACAAGGCTTTATTGTTCAAATGACAACAGCCAATTTTCACCTTTATACACAATTCTACACAACACAGTGCCTTGGGCATCATGTCAGGTGACTTCACAAACCGACTGCCACAAGCTTCTTGGAAATACCTTTGCACATGAATATAGAGCAAAAGACAAATTCACCATAAGCAAGAGCGGCCTATCACTAAGGTCATCGAGGTAGCCCCCATCTCCACACACACACACACACACACACACACACACACACACACACACACACACACACACACACACACACACACACACACACACACACACACACACACACACACACACACACACACACACACACACACACACACACACACACACACACACACACACACACACACACACACACACACACACACACACGTCCACAAAACAAACACATCCTCCAGCGAGCGGATGTGTAATTTGTGCTGTGCACTTCTCCAGGAAGTCCCCGGGCCTGGCTGATTGGCCGGGGGAAAAGCTGCCACCGCCCTGGACGGAGAGCCAAACAGGCCAAACAGAGCGGCAGCAGAAAAAACCAAAACATCAGCGTTCATCCCTAACTTCCCCCTCTTTAACCAACAGATCCCGTGTGAAAAGAGCAGGACGGTGTTGCCTGGATACTCCAAACAGCATGTGTTCTTCAGACCAACAGACAGGTGACATTTACACTCTCCTCTGCAGATATTTTTACCCTGAAAGGTGAACGCTCGCAAAAG
>NW_027468657.1:20598884-20621384 GCF_046254945.1 Alosa pseudoharengus
AATGTGTGAATTCCCAGGAAGAGGATAAGTACAGAAAATAGATTCTCATGGGGAAGAATATGAAATTATTATGGATTGTGAACAGTATTTGTGTTCACACAAAAACATTTATAGGTAACAGTTTAACCCACACACTAACTGAAATTGACTGAACTGACCCTGAAAGTAAGTCTATTCTAGAGGATTAAACAGAGTTATGTCTGACTACTTCTTTGAAAAGGTCATGTCAGTTATGGTCAATCTAATGTCAGACCAGACAACTAAAGCACCAGTATGGGTTCTTAAAAGTATCTGAAGTCTTGGTTTCAGGTTCACAGAAGGCATAGTTTTTAACCCCCACAGATATGGAATGTGATGGGAAATGTAATTTTCCCGCTGGAGATAGAGAAACCTTAACAAGTGAGTCATGTGCGTCGACGACATTTACAGTTACTAGATAAGTTGAGCCTTAAGTGCTGTAGAATGTGCATAGGACGCGCGGTCACACGGTGCATTGGAGCCCGTAGGCTACGTGCACGGCGCAGTGTTGCGCAAAAATTCATCTGCCAAGAGAGAGAGAGAAAAAAAACGTGACAATGACTGTAGTCAACTATGGAATGTAGATTGTTACATTGTAGCTAGCTGACTGAAGTTGAGGAAGCTACGGAACTCTACTATTGAGGAATATGGGAAGCAACTTGTTTGGCAGGTTTTAGACTATAACATAAGCAAGAATTAACATCGGAACGACAACCTTTAAATGCACTAATCCCTGGCAACTCTGTTGTTGACACAACAATGAACACTCGTTATTGAACTGTGAAGACTGTAATATCTGTCATTTTGGTCTAGCAAAATCGGTTGGAACTGTTCGTACAGGCAGTACTTCAACTCAAGAGTCTTGAGTAGCCTGTCCGAAGAAGTACTTTATAGACAAAGACCATTAGTGCGCTGAATGTGTAGGGATGTTCCGCGGCACTCTCTACCTGTTCACTTGGAAAACCCCTTACCTTTTCTTGCTTGCCGTCATGTGCGGGAGGAGGGGAGGTGGGGGATTTGACGCTGCCGACAGAGACGCTCCCTGTCGGGGCTGGCGAAACGCTGCTGACCGACGAGCAGCTGTTTTTTTCCACCGTTTCCACCTTTATGAGTCGGTGCTTCGGTGACACGTACTTAATGTCCGGCGACCCACCAGAGCCCGGACCAGTTTGAAACGCGAGATTTCCGCCTCCAGTGTACGGGTCCTCGAAGTCCAGTTCCTTCTGTAGTTTGTAGGCAGCGAGAATGTCCGGTTGCGCGGGGCTCGGATAGTGCGTTGAGGCACCGGAGCTCGTTTGGAGGTAGCCAGGCGTACCGGGCACTGTGGCGTGGCAGTGTCTGTAGTCCGGTTTCGGAGGAGCCGGAGGTGGTGCTTTGGTGGTTTTGAATCCTAGGTGTTCCTTGAACCATTTGGCCATGCTGCCAGCGCATTGCTCAAAAGTCCGAAAAAGAAGATTTCTTTCCACTTTTCCTGCCCAGATCCTTCGGTACTTCTTGTGTGCGCGTCCGGATTCTCCGCTTCCCGTGGTCGCCAACGACCAAGCGTTTCCCCAGCTCCTGGGTTGTTCGGGGCGTCAGGCACTTTCCCTTCTCCAACTCTTGACACGCTGACACGCACTCTGACAGAAAGCGCGGCTCACAACCACACACTTTGCGCTGGCGTTACGCTGAGCAGCATGAGAGAGAGCTCTTATCTAGATGTGGGTTGCGCTCCCTCACACGGGCTACCTGAGAACGTTCACTGCCACCTACCGGAGCGATATGCTAATTTATTGTACCTCCGTTCCTATTTCACAAGCGATAAAACGGGTCGAACATGAGCGTGACTTCGCCTAACACGGAAACCTGCCCCAGTAAAATCCAGGATCTGTAAATGATCCCTCGCTACCCACCACCTGTCAGAGAAATATCTCATGACATCACACATGAATTCACAAGCCTGGTCGTGAATATGGAATGTGGACTGTGGAATAAGGACACGGAATTGTATTAATTAGGAGAAAAGCTGGCTACTGAATGAATGCATTAACTTAATGTTGTCATTATTTTTTCATGATTTGCAACAGGTAATATGGATACCATTACCATGTAGAAAAATTAGACAACTGTGTAATAAGCTTCGTGAGGCCCCAGCCACCGTCATGATCCCCTTCAGTGTCATTTACATTTCTATTTGCATTCATTTGTAGTTGAAGTAATGTCATTATCTATGTACACTATCTATCGATCTGTCCATCTGTCTGTCTGTTTATCTTTTGTTTGTTTGTTTGTTTGTTTGTGAAATGCATAGGATTAAAAGGTCTTTGCTTTGCTTCTGTGGGTTGCACACAGTCGAAGACAATGGCATCTGAGCAGTTTCTTGTCTGAGAGAAGAGAAGAGCAGTGCTTGGTGGTGATGTGAAGTGGGCCTCTTTGATAAGCACATGTCCAGGGCTGACTGCTGACTGCATCCCCAGTGACTGGGCAGGTTGGTTGTGATTGTGGGTTGGGTCAGCAGCTTCCCCACCAGTCCGATAGAGCCAGCTCAACAGAGGAGGAGGCTGTGGATCCCCGCCAGGTCCATTTGGACTGCATCGGCAGGTTAGACTGCAGAGAATCCCCCCCCCCCCCCCTTAAAAACGAAGGTGGAGAAATCAATAGCAAAGGACAATGTGGACAGGTTCCAGTGGTATACAGGGCAGGACAGAGGCCCACTCCAGTGGTATTGGGGCAGGACAGTGGTATTGGGGCAGGACAGAGGCTCACTCCAGTGGTATACAGGGCAGGACAGAGGCTCACTCCAGTGGTATTGGGGCAGGACAGAGGCTCACTCAAGTGGTGAATTGTTTATTGTGTCTGTCTGCTGTCTGTCTGTTTCCAAATTCACTTTGTCTACTTCTGCATCTGAGATACATGATGAGAGAGAGAATGAGAGAGAGAGAATGAGAAAGATGGAATGAGTTAAAAAGAGAAGGTGAGAGCTACAGACACCGACCATTGTTCAGTAATTTGATGAAAAACGGAAAAGAAATAATTTGCTTGAAACCGTATCCCTTATTCTCCAAGGTCTCCCTCACGCGCTGCAGAGGCCTTGAGGAGAGATCAAGAAGTAAACACTAATTGACTCAGCACTCCAGAGCCCAGCAAATAAAAACACAAAAAAGAAAAGAAAAAGAAGAACAAACTCCCCTCCTTTCTCCTGACTCCCACAGCCAGCGAGCGAGGAAGCGAGCGAGGGAGGGAGGGAGCGAGCGAGGGAGGGAGGGAGCGAGCGAGGAAGGGAGGGAACGAGGCTGCAGTGGTCACGTGAGCTCCCGCGCTGCAGCTCTCGGGCTTTTTATGAAGCAATATTTCTCTTTAATGACCCCAGTGTCCTCGGGCAGGAGCTCAGCACGCAGCGGGCAGTTTAACCCCGTACACGTACAGAGCCTCAGAGAGCCCATGCAGCCCCAGAGCAGTCTGACTCCAGACACACAGGCCTGGCACTGGGCCCACCCAGTTCTGGCCCTGATCTGGCTCCGAGCTGGCCCCGATCTGGCTCTGAGCTGGCCCCGATCTGGCGCCGCTTTGCTGCAGCCGCACCATCTCCCCATTCCAGAGCCTGCTGCTGTAGCCACTGTAGTTGACAGTAAACGGGCATGAGCGTGGAACAAAAAAATCTGTTTTCCTTATTAATTTTCCTTTCATGGAAAGATGATCTAAACTAAAGGGTAAGTGGAGAAGTGACCTTTATCCCTGAACTGAAATCAGGTGTGCTGTAATTGCAGTCAGTGACTGAACTGAGGTCAGTTGTGCTGTGACTGCAGTGACTGAACTGAGATCAGCATATCCATACAGCACACCCATACATACTCACCCATACATATCCATACATACTCATACAGCACAGCCATACAGCATACAGCACAGCCATACATACTCATACAGCACAGCCATACATACTCATACAGCACAGCCATACATACTCATACAGCACAGCCATACAGCATACAGCACAGCCATACATACTCATACAGCACACCCATACATACTCATACAGCACAGCCATACATACTCATACAGCACAGCCACACAGCATACAACACAGCCATACAGCATACAGCACACATACATATCCATATCATATCCATACAGCGTACCCATACAGCACAGCCATATACAGCCTACTCATAGAGCATATCCATACAGTTGCTGAAAATGTTGATAGAATAGTATCACTACATTATGTGACCTCTGCAGTACAGTTAGTCCAACAGGCCAACTCTTACCATAGTTCAGTCAATGAAAAACAAAAATCAATAAACCAATCAACCAATCAATCCATAATTTCATCAATCTGTCATCCATCATTCAACCATCAAACTATATGCATGCTCTTTCACTCTGTCCATTCAGTAACAGATACATTTACATATCAACGTTGGATCAAACACCTCTGAATGAAACTGCAGAAAAAATGAATCCTTAATAATGTTTTCTCACGATGAGAATAATTTCTGTTCAAGGCCAACATGTCCATTCACAGGCTGACTGTAATGCCTTTGATACACGCAGCCTAGCAACTCAGCGCTGGTAGCATCACGGTCATTCCTACAAAACGCAGGAAGTGCCCATACTGATGACAAAGTGTGTCTGTGTCATGCCCAAGTCACCAGGGATTTGTTCTTTGTGTTTGACCCATTGACACACATTTACACACACACACAAAAGTGTGGCAAAGACTAAACGTGAATGTTCTAACCATGATGTTTATCAATTTGTTAGTTCAATATTGACATATTTTACTGATTGTTTACTGATGTTAATCCCATGTATACATTATACGCAAACATTGATGTCCTTACTGATGTAAGGTTTTCTGGATGAGCCATGATGTCAGTTTTTGCTGTCTTTATTCAAAAGGACACAGTCTCCACTGATCTGTGAAGCGTTTTCCATTTCTACAACAGCACCCAAGACTTCCATCAAACACAGACAACACCAGACAGAAGAGTTGCACAAAAGAGCCACAGGCAGCTATAAAGCATCTGAATATATGAGCTTCAAGTTCAATTTCATCTGTGTGTGACAGATAGATAAGCAAAACACAATAAAACAGCTCAGAACCGAATGCACTTCTGGAAAGCCCATGGGTCAAGGACACAGAACATAATGAGGTTGCTGCAAAGGAGTGGGAGTGGTAGATTATATATGTGTGTGTGTGTGTGTGTGTGTGTGTGTGTGTGTGTGTGTGTGTGTGTGTGTGTGTGTGTGTGTGTGAGTATGTAAGTGTGTGTGTGTGTGTGTGCATGCATTGGAGTGTGTGTGTGCATGCATGTGAAAGTGAGTGAGTGTTTGTGTGTGTGTGTGAGAGAGAGATAGAGAGAGCCATTAGTCAGCCAATAGTTCACCCTCCTCTGCCTCTGAACCCAGTCAGACTGATGTTTTTCTGTGTGTGATCTCAATTCCATATAAAAGTAGACTAGACGTGTGGAATTAGACCACATAGCTACATAACAACGAAACAATCAAATCAAACGCAATGTAAAACGAACATGAAATCCCTTTTTATACGAAGCACTTGTGTGTGTGCACGAGCATGCATATGCGTGTGTGCATATGTTTGTGTGTGTGTGTGTATGGGTGGGTGGGTGGCTGCGTGTGTGTGTGTATGAGTCGGTGCGTGCGCGTATATAGCACAGTGTGATTCTGTGCACATCCTCTGAGGCCTGACCCAGCAGGCTGACATGACATCATCTCCAACATATCTAATTACTCCTAATTACATCACTGGGTCTCACTGGGAAACCAACAGGCAGCGCTTAAACATATCAGATGCTTCCCAGAGTGACACAAGCAAGGTGGTGCCTATTACTTACATATACTACATGACAGCAAACGGTGCTGGTTGCATGGCATATCAAAAGCAGTCAGGCTGAAACTGGCCTCACTGGAACTAGTTCAACTTGCATGCTTGAACTTGGGAACAGGGGATACAGGCGCATCAGCAAGGTCGGCTCTCAGCGCCATGTGACTAGTGTTACTGTCCTGCTCACTGCCAGCAACATCCAATGGAAACAGACCACAAAAATATGCAAAAAGCTGATGTTTATTTAATAAATAAATAATCAATAATTATTCTAAGTTATTCTAAGTTATTATACGGCTCTTCACAATGCTAGTAGAATGCTCCATTGACTTGAATGGGATTTCCCAACGTTATACAGTAAAATATTTTCATGTAATTACCGCTGCAAACATATAATTACCACTGTCAATGGCAACGTGTTTTGTGCTGCTGATTTAAGTTTTTCATATCACTCCGCAAGTAGTCCGGTCACTTCTTGCATTGGAAGCAGATGGTTGATGTGTTCTAAAGAATGTTTGATTCAAGTTCAGCGTGTGTTGCAAACTATTTGTTTCTCAGCAAAAGCCACGACGAAACGGTAACAAATAAATGTAAAGAGACATATCGTGGATGTGGATTTTCATTTTGGCAAGTAGCCGTATAATAAGCGGGATAATGTATAGAACATTGGTCATTATTGGGAAAATAAGTCCCTTCAGTTCACCCTGTCGGGACTTATTTTCCCAATAATGACCGGCGTTCTATACATTATCCCTTAGGTAAACTATACAGGTTTAGGTATTTTTGGCAAGTTTAGAGCTCCCTCTCGCGATGTATTTATATGTTACTCTGCTATTGTAAATAGCAAACTTCTCGCGACTTATCCCCCCTGTACACAATGCAAATGCTTTTGTTGCGAAGGTGAAGGATTAACAACAGGCAAAAACTATCTCCAAAGAGCTATATCTACTGACAAGGTGTTTCAGATTCTTGCGAGTTTTGGCGTGGCGCCGCTTTGGAAGTTGCATGGCTGGTTTTCTCGGTAGGGACTCGCTACGTCTCTGCTGTATAGCTATGCTAGGTGAACGATTCGCCTATTACAAGTTCGTTTACCATCAAATTTGCTTCATTGAGGTGAAAATCTTGCATAGTGTACCTTTAACAATTTATTGATAAATACATGACAAGCAGAGAACAGCAAAAGATAATGGTGAAAAGGTCCGAAAAGTTCACTGAACCACTTACGTGTGTCCTGGGAGATACAGATAGGCTTGACCTGCCTGTCTTTCCCATCTCTTCTGGCATCTACACTCCAAAAGGCCGTGCACCTAGTGCACACCCCTAGCTCTTTGATGAGTATATGACCACAGAATATTGTTTGTGAGCAGAAGAAGAATTTCTATAGACCCTTTCAACTGCATAAACAAACAGGAGCGGGTTTCCCAAAACCATAGTTGCTAACCTGTTAGCAGCTTAGTTGGTTGGCAATGGGCAACTATGGTTTTGGGAAACGCGCCCCCGATTAAAAGAATCTATACCCCTCTTTCCTCATGTTACATGTTAATCTGAACGTTCACCCTACTTCATTTACTCCATTTTCTCATTCAATAACATCCAAAAGTGACCTTATATAATTGCTGCTCTGTCACTTTGAATGAATGGAATGTTTGTGTCAGATAATCCAAAGCAAAATGCTGAGCGATTAGGACTACTAGCAGTAATGAGTGGGTATGTCCTGAGATATCGGCACTCATCATGACTCATGAATCCTGAGATATCGGCACTCATCATGACTCACTGAATAAATAGTTCAACTACACCTAACTGTTGTATAGCTAGGGGATAAACAAGGGATAAGTGAGAATAAACTTAATCATCTAATATGTCCTATAAAGTCAAGAAGTTTTCATTACATTTGCTTAAGGGTTCACAATGACTCATATACATATATTCTAAAGATCACTCATGAATCATAATCACACTCTGGTACTCCAAAGTATTCATTAGGATCCAGAACAGTTCCTCCTTCATCAGGAAACTCACTTCCTCTTCAGTGTCAAAGGAAGTGCCAACGCAGTAATTCCTGAGGTGCTGTCAAGATAACTGACAGGAGCATATCAGACCTCTCTATTACACTGAAAGAGAATGTCGTTATTGGCACAATTCCCATTCTGCAGATGAAATTAGTCACTGTGTGAAACTTACAGACATATTTGAATTTTGGCAGATGAATGACTGATACTAATCCATCAGGCCCTCTTTAACCAGTTCTAGCATGATATGAAGCATAAATGCCTTCTGGGCTGTATTTATCCTCATTCACAGCACTGTGAAATGTCAGGTCCTTCTCAAATGCAAACTTAGTCAGACCTGGAGCAGGAGCAGGAGCTTTCTCCAACACTCCACCACGTGTTTCTGTTTGACATTTACCAGTGCAGCTTTTTGTCGGCTGTCACATTACCTGATTTTCCTATCAAGGGAAAGCTCCACACCTGGTTGCAGGGCTTTCTGGAGAAATCTGTGTTTTGCACCGGATACACTCGATATAGAAGGAACAGGAGCATTTCCTCCACTCTTCAGTGAAGGAACAGGAGCATTTCCTCCACTCTTCAACTCTAAGAGAGTACAACATGTTTAAATTACAATTTATTAAACATACATAGGACAGAATATGTGTTATTAAGATAGACTAGATAAGTATGATGAATGCAATATTCAAAACAACAGTTACAGACCTAATGAAAACATAGGCCACATCCCTTGTAGTGTACTCAATAATGCCATTTTAAGAGTATATGTACTCCAAGATTATGTTATTGAATCATCTCAGTAGTCAGCATTCATTGGTCCAGTGAGAATGAGTTCTCTGTACTGTCATGAATCAAATAAACTTCCCTTACAGATGAAGCCATGCAACCATAAGTACATTCTCAAGAAGGGTTCTACAGGGACCACATCCCATACATTACTGTATCTGCAGGATCCCAAACAGCACACACTGAAGCATGTTGTTTGTTACGGAGTCCTCCGCAAAGACAGCCTCATCAATCTTCAGCGCTTCAGAGGGACAGTAAGGAGTGAACATCTGCAGGTTCAAACGCATGGATGAGGCTCTGAGGGACGTCGGACAGGAAGGCAGGCAGGCAGGCAGGCAGCATTTTATGGTGCAGTATCAGGATCCGAAATCCACCAGTGTCACGAGGCAGCGGAGTGAAATATGCCCGGTGTGAGTTACAGTGTTATTAATGCAGATTCTTTCTTCTCTCTCTCTCTCTCTCTCTCTCTCTCTCTCTCTCTGCATAAAGGACATTGAGATCAGCTTCCCAGCAGCCTCTATGCTATTTACTTGGGATTGCCCTGGTCTCTTATCTAGCTGTCAATCAAAAAGTGATTGAGTGTGGGTGTGTATGTGAGAGAGAGAGAGATAGAGAGAGAAAGAGAGAAAGTGAATGGATGTTTTCTCCCACCTGCCAATCAAACAGAACTGGATTATGTTTTAGGGTGTGTGTGTGTGTGTGTGTGTGTGTGTTTGTGTTTGTATCTCTACTCTCTGACTCTGTCCCGTGTCATTGCTGTCTCCTACCACGTTGCATCACCTCTGTGCAAGCAGTGGAAATGAAATGTAATATTAATGCTGATATGACCTTTAAAGACATATGGGGAGCACCGGGTCAGTGTATTGATCTCAGTCATATCTTATTTCTGCACTGTGGTCTCAGGTGGGTCGCGGTTATGAGGGTTACACATTGACCTCATGCATAATAAGAAACTCTCTCTACGACCTTTGTAAACGGGCAACTTGAAATAGGAAAGAGACTATGAGCAGCTAAAGGTCTCATCTCCATATTGGGCACAGCACAGTCAGCCAGACTACAGGTGTTTAGACACAAAATAATTCACAAACCAAATTTTGCTGTCTTCTAGACGCAGCCCTAATTAATATGTGAACCGACAATGCCTGCCAGTGTGAACTATGTGAGCACTGGGCAGTCTTAAGCAAGTGGTATGTCCCTCTGGTGTCTTAAAGGAATTATCCGGAGTAAAATGCACTTTAGATCGATTTACGGATGATCGGGGGTACATACGTTGAGTTGACATCAAAATCATGTCATTCGGATGTGTTTTGAGAAAGTTCGATTGTACCGTTTTCAGTCACAACTCGTAGCCTGGAAGTGAGCAGGGCATTTCAATTTCGCCGCTACAAAACGCTATTCAGTTATTCTTCTACAGTTCCAAACAACATAACACTTACGTGGTAGTGAGTAGAGGGTCCCTAAAGCCAAACCGAAGTATCCCGAGGTCTTTATGTGGTCGAATAGAGAGTCCAGAATGAATTTCATCAAGCCAGTACCTTTCCGGAAATGTTGCCATCTTTGCTGTAGGAGTCTTATTGCTGAGTGTGTGTTTTTTTTTTTTTTTTTAAACGGCGACGCAATTGTGAATTTCCAGAGCGTGTTACAACACACTCAGCAATAAGACTCCTACAGCAAAGATGGCAACATTTCCGGAAAGGTACTGGCTTGATGAAATTCATTCTGGACTCTCTATTCGACCACATAAAGACCTCGGGATACTTCGGTTTGGCTTTAGGGACCCTCTACTCACTACCACGTAAGTGTTATGTTGTTTGGAACTGTAGAAGAGGTATAAAAATAGCGTTTTGTAGCGGCAAAATTGAAATACCCTGCTCACTTCCAGGCTACGAGTTGTGACTGAAAAAGGTACAATCAAACTTTCTCAAAACACATCCGAATGACATGATTTTGATGTCAACTCAACGTATGTACCCCCAATCATCCGTAAATCGATCTAAAGTGCATTTTACTCCGGATAATTCCTTTAAGCGAGTGGTATGTCCCTTTGGAGTCTTAAGCGAGTGCTATGTCCCTCTGAAGTCTTAAGCGAGTGCTATGTCCCTCTGGAGTCTTAAGCGAGTGGTATGTCCCTCTGAAGTCTTAAGCGAGTGCTATGTCCCTCTGGAGTCTTAAGCGAGTGGTATGTCCCTCTGTGCACATTTGCACTCGTTGAAGACCTGTGACACGTGGTCCCAGTCATTGGGAAGAGCTCAAAACCCCCCACATATGGCAAGCCGATTGAGCATTTATTCTGATATCTTGATATCAGGCATAATTGTCATGTACATGTAAGCCATTTTTGTTAACTAGTTAACTAGTAGGGCTAAGACATGTTTGTGTGAACTAGTTAACTAGTGAGGGCCAAAATATGCACACTAGTTAACTAGTGGGAGCCAAAAGGCTCACTAGTTAACTAGTGAACACATTTTAGCTTCACTAGTTAACTAGTGAAAGCCAGAAATGTCTACTAGTTAACTAGTAAAGGCCAAAATGCATACCAGTCAGCTAGTTGAAGGCTTTTGGGTCTCATTAACTAGTGACAGCCAAAAATGTGCACATGTTTACTAGTGAAGGCAAAACACCTCACTAGTTAACTAGTTGCAGTAGGTCAATGTCACTAGTTAACTAGTGAACCATAAATGGCTTACTAGCTAGCTAGGTGATGGCAGTAGGCTCACTAGTTAACTAGTTGATGCATCATTTGTCCAAACTAGTTAACTAGTGAGGTCATAAATGTATACTAGTAAACTAGTTCAAGACAAAATTCACACTAGTCAACTAGTGGGGCAGAATTCAAATTAGGAGGCGGAGAATTCTGGAAATTGAGGCTTTCTATTGGCTCCCTTTGTGTCTTCACTAGTTAACTAGTGAGCAGTTCTGCCTTCACTAGTTTACATGTAAGTGTCACATTGAAGCCACTAGTTTACTAGTTAAAGTCCCTTGGCCAGCATGTTAACTTGTGTGCCACATGCAAATGTTGTGGGTGGGATTTTGTGAAATTCTGCGCTGTGATTGGTTGTCATGTTCTATTTGGACATAGGGAGCCAATAGAAAGCCTAAATTTCCAGAATTCTCCGCCTCCTAATTTTAATTCTGTGCCACTAGCTGACTAGTGTGAATTTAGGCTTCAACTAGTTTACTAGTATACATTTATGACCTCACTAGTTAACTAGTTTGGACAAAGGATGCATCAACTAGTTAATTAGTGAGCCTGCTGCCATCACCTAGCTAGCTAGTAAGCCATTTATGGTTCACTAGTTAACTAGTGACATTGACCTACTCCAACTAGTTAACTAGTGAGGAGTTTTGCCTTCACTAGTAAACATGTGCACATTTTTGGCTGTCACTAGTTAACTAGTGAGACCCAAAAGCCTTCAACTAGCTGACTGGTATGCATTTTGGCCTTTACTAGTTAACTACTGGACATTTTCTGGCTCTCACTAGTTAACTAGTGAAGCTAATATGTGTTCACTAGTTAACAGACATCCCAAGTCTCCCGGAAGTTCCGGGAGTCTCCCGCATATTGATAGCGGCTCCCTGACGCCCGCAAATTAGATAAAATCTCCCGGAATCTAGAGCGAGCGATCAAGAGCGCGCATGCGAGAGGGAGACCTAAAATCGCGTGTGCATCTGAGTGTAGCGCGCTCACGACAGGGGAGAGAGAGAGGGGTGGTGGTGCGTGTGTCTGAGCGCATCCAAGACAGAGAGCATCCTGATCAGTTCAGTGTATCTAGAACAGGAGAGTCACGACAGAGTCAGTGCCCCCAAAAAAGGAATATGTAAGACCCATTTTAAAGTGTACCCTTGTTTATAAGAGTAAAACATAATGATAGGCCTAATCTTGCATGCTGCACTGTTTGTAACAGTGTTAGCATTGCCCATGGTGGGTTACAGTAAATGATTGCAAAAACATGTTGAGGTGAGTTTAACTAGTGTCAATTCATGTGCATATTATTCAGGCCTATACTAGATGGCTTAGTTGCCAAGGCTACATGAAAAGACCAAACTGCAAGATCTACATATTTTATTTTCACAATTAGGCTACTATCTATAGGCCTTCCTTATTTGGTGTACTGACTAGACATTATTGAACAAAAATATTAATCTCTATTTCAGTATCTAAGTAGGCTAAAGTTGTTTTTAGTATTGTTATTTTTTATTTATTTTTTTATATATATATATATATATATTTTTTTGGGGGGGGGGCGGGCTTCGTGATACCTCCCTGAAATGACTTTTTGCAGGTTGGGATGTCTGAGTTAACTAGTGGCCATTTATGCTGTCACTAGTTAACTAATGTGCACAAACATGGCTCACTAGTTAACTAGTTGACAAAAATGGCTTGCATGTTGGCCTGATATCAAGATATCAGAATAAATGCTCAAGCGGCTGGCCAAATTACATAGAAGTTAACAAGTGGGAATTTGACATTCAGTAGTCAGCTAGTAAACATTTTTGTACCTTACTAGTTGACTAGTAAAATATAGAAGTCTTTAAACTAGTTAACTAGTGCACATTTCAGTGTCCACTAGTTAACTAGTGAACATGCTGAGCATTACTAGTTAACTAGTAAGATATGAAACATATGAACTAGTTAACTAGAGAGAATTAGTTAACTAGTGAGCATTTTGGCTGTCACTAGTTAACTAGTTCACACAGAAATGGCTCACTAGTTAACTAGTGGACAGAAATGGCTTGCATGTACATGACAATTATGCCTAATATCAAGATATCTGAATAAATGCTCAATCGGCTTGCCATACCCACATGCACATTGATGGCGCAATTCTAGTCACGTGCCGCGGGACAGGGACCCGGGAGCATGTCTCAGTCCTCAGGCAGCCGTCTAGCTAGGTGCATCTGCGTTTACATATCTGCATTGTGTATGAATGCCGCCTTTTTTGACCTTAAGAGTCTCAAGTATTTACTCTCTGAGTAATAAACACTTTACTGTTTATCTCAAACTATATCCTAATGGCAATCAAAACTACATCACAATCAAAAACGTAGGTAACACGTAACAGCTCTAGATCCAGAGAGAACAAAATGCAGAACTACATCATAATCAGACGTTCGGTTAGCATCCCGCTAATCCAGATGTTGCGAAGTGAAAGCCTTTCATGATGACAAATGCTGAGGAGGCGTGTGAACGACTGTGTGAGCGAGGGGGATGGCCTGCTGTCTGTGAGGATCAACTGGCCTTGTTCTTTTGCACATATTTCTTCCTGACTAGTGCTGGTCTTATTTCTGCTCCACAGGCGCATTGGTAGTCTGTCAGGGAACACCTGGGAAGGAGGTTGTGCCATTTCCACACAAGCTGTGTTGATGACAGAAGCTTTCCTCTCATTTCTGTTTTTTTTTCCTTGAGGAGCTCTAGATAGGTCATGCCACAGGTCATATTTTCTTTAGTTAACGTGTGCCGGCCCATCGGCCTATCCCACTCACGCTGGCATATGGATTGGCTTCAAACTCTGACTTGGATCCTGAGTTTCCCCAAAGCAAGACAGACTAGTGTAAGTCTCCTGTGGTGAGGATCCATATCTGATTAATGAGGTCTTTTAGAAGAGCTAATATTTCTCTCACAAACCCCCCCAACCCCCCCCCCCCCCCCAACACACACACATACTCACACAAACACACACACACACACTCACTCTCTCTCTCTCTCTCTCTCTCTCTGCTATCAGTATCCCTTTGAGGCAGAGTGAAAGTGAGTAGTGCCAACGCTTGTGTGATAGGGACATGCTGGGGCAGGACTGGCCTGGGATATTAATCCCGTACTCCATACTACTTGTAATCATTTAGGAATGGTGGCCTGGGATATTAATCCCGTACTCCACACTAATCATTTAGGAATAGTGGCCTGGGATATTAATCCCGTACTCCACACTAATCATTTAGGAATGGTGGCAGAGAGCTGGAACCTGCACAACGGTTAGTCACTTTCAGTTGTACACTGACTCAGTGACCAAGAACCAAGAACTGTACACAGTCCAAATGCCTAGCAGTGCCTGGAGACACTTAAACATGATTGCTTCATTACATTGACCACAGTGTAAAAAACAAATACTTATATATCACACATACGTAATGCATACATGTAAAAATATGGTTAGGGTTAGGGTAAGGGTCTTTTTTATGGTGAAGATTATCAAGATTTGTGATGTGTTGGAAAATACTGTTAATGGTTGTTTTACAGCTGTTTATTGACTGCTTATTGACACTGTTAATTACAGTTTCATGTTGTCTGTAATGGCAGAGTCATAATTCAACAGGGCCATGTAAAGTGTCAAGTGTAAAGTGTCAAGTGTAAAGTGTCATCCAGCCTCATGTGTTTATCTCCTCTGTTCTGAGGCTGATGAAGCAGCTCCTGAATTGAACTGACTCCTGCATGTGCTCTCTGAAGTGTTAAGTCCCATTTGTTGGGTGTAGAGTGCTGCGCTAGGACTACCTGCTGAGCTGTCCTACTTTTCTACAGGCTACGAGGATGATTCTTTAACACCAACTAAAAATGGCATGTCTCTAAGAAGCATAACTCTTGGCAATTGCATTAAAATATGTTTAAAATCATCCCCTGCCATTTAATAAGGATCAGCTGGCTTCTTGATTTCTTTATTTTTATTCTCTCTCTCTCGCTCACTCTTTCGCCTGCCATTTTTCTATATCACCCCATACTCATTTTCTCAGTCTCACACCAACCCTCCTCTACTTGTCAACACCTCCCCAAGTCTCATTCGCTCTCTGTCTCTTCCAATATCTCCTTTTCAGATGTACACACACACACACACACACACACACAGAATTCCTCTCTCTTTGCCTTTTTTCCACTCTGTCTCCTGAATGTCTCTGTGTACTGTATGTGTTTGTGTTATACACACACACACACACACACACACACACACACACACACACACACACACACACACACACACACACACACACACACACACACACACACACACACACACACACACACACACACACACACACATAGATAATCATCTGACAGCGTACATGTTACACTTTGTCTCTCTTCACATCTCCTTTCTTCACCTCTACTCCCCTCTCTTCTCCTCTTCTAATTTCTCCTCTCCTTTCTTCACCTCTACTTCTGTCCTCTCATCTCCTCTATTCTCTCCTTTCTTCACCTCTCTTCTCTCCTCTTCTCTCCTCTCCTTTCTTCACCTCTTCTCTCCTTTACCTCTTCTCCTCTCCTTCACCTCCTCTCTTTCTTCACCTCTGCTCTCCTCTCCTCTCGTTAGACTGTGTTTATTGTATGCCAGCAGCCAAACACCACACGTCAGCTCACAGCGCCAGCACACACACGCTAAGCTTACTAGACATGTCACCTATGGAACCTGGGTGAGTGTGACAGACAGATTTGTGCGGCAACTCTCATTTCCAATCCCCTAGCTATGTAATCCGAAGTAGTCTGTGTGTGTGTGTGTGTTCGTGTGTGTGTGTGTGTTTATCTGTTGCTTGTGTAAGCCACAGCACTCGTGTGTGTGTGTGTGTCTGTATATGTACTTCTTGTGTAAGCCACAATGTGTGTGTGTGTGTGTGTCTGTGTGTCTGTGTGGGTCTGTGTGTGTATGTGTAAGCTTTTATAGCTCACAGACATGGTGTCATCAGAAACAGTAGCAGATGGTTGTGTATTCGAGGTTGAAAAATGGCCATATCTGCCCTGTTCAGCCTGAGCCTCGTATGGCTAAGCACTCTATGGTATCCTCGAATGGCTAAGCACTATATCTATGGTGTCCTCGTATGGCTAAACACTATATCTATGGTGTCCTCGAATGGCTAAGCACTATATATCTATGGTGTCCTCATATGGCTAAGCACTATATATCTATGGTGTCCTCGTATGGCTAAGCACTATATATATCTATGGTGTCCAAGGGACCGTTCGTTATTTATAAACGGGGTCACCGGAGGAAAATAGGGGAGGGTCATGTCTTTTTATTCTTTGTTGAGGGGAGGGTCACCTAACTTTTTTTGTCTAGGAGGGGGGGTCACCCATCTTTTGTATTAATGAAAACAGCAAAAAATCCAAGTGGCTTGTTTGATTGTTGATTTCTGTCGCCATATAACGTTCTCTTTCGTTCCATAGCTCTGTCAATATTGAACAATGAAAATAAGGGAGATTTCCCGGGTTTCTCACGCAAAATACGGAAAATGTCAACATCCGTCCCCATTAACGTTGGAAGGGTTGGAGCAACAAAGTAGCCTACTTTATTCACGCCTAACAGCCTATCCATTTGGTCAACTTTATCCAGCCCTAAAAAAGCAAACTTTAGTTTACCGTGTACCCTAGCCTAACTTTAAACAGTGTGCATGCTTATAAAGCACACTTGTGCTTCATTCATCCACACATCCAGCTCCTATAACGTTTTGACAAGCATCTCTACCAATTGACCTTGTTCATGCCCATCTCTAGCTTTGCTGTCTCCATCCTTTCTGTTTTTGTTGTTTGCAAAAAAATATATAGTAGGCCCTATTTATTGGTAACCAGCAACAAGGGCAATTTGTTAATCGCTGTCATTCTCTCTCCTGCCAACAAAAATGTGTTACGTTCCAAGTAGCAGTGCGTAATACTGCTTCATAAAGCAGAATACAGAATACAAATACATTGGTCATATAAATAGCCAGTTTATGGTCTACAGTGTAGGCTATCTGGGCGTTGGTAAGTTATGGTAGGCCAACTTGGAGTGAATATACAGGGGGGTTTCTTTGGCTCTTAGCCTGGCAGGTGCGCACGTAGACATAGCCTACGGCCGAACACTGCAAGCGCCAATGAATCGTGCTCTCACAACAACCACGTCGTTAACTTAAATAGGCCTACTGTAGGTTAACATCACTCTGAGTTCGCATTCAAGCAAGCAAAACGATGATTTGAATACATCTGTTTCTCTGGAAGGGCAAGGGGTAACAACAGGACAACACAGAGACAGGCCAGAATGCAGGACTAATGTTATGAGAGTATTACAGTAATATGGGATATTCTACGGGAAAATATTAAAACGGCAAGACAGCGGGGAAAAGTTAAAATGATAGGCCTAAACCCGGAAAAAGTTGGCATGTTAGGTATTTTTCGGTCCCTGTGATTATTTGTGAAATTGTGCAAACGGTCTTTTCAAGTCATTTGAGAAGGAAGGAGTGTAGCAAGCTCCCAAATTGACGCTCGTCTGAGAAATTGAGTTTTGGATAATGTTCAGCTTCGGCAGCTTTACAATGACTGAGGAAGCCTAGAGACGAGTCCATAGCAACAAGTTCATGTGTTGAATTTGTTATTACCCAGTGTGCTTTGTTGAATGGTCTCAATGTTTTATTGTTTTATTTCATGTGAATACTTACTAGAGGAGCAAATTATTTCAAGTAGGCTAATGCAGTTGCAGGAAGTGTGCATTTAGTTTCCATGCTTATTGTGTTTCCACAACAATGTTAGTGAGTAAAGAAATGGCCACCATCTTGGTGAAGTGTGATGTGTAAGATCAGAAAGCAGAGGGTGACTTTAGAAACATTGCTTAAGTCGATTTCATAGCGCTCGCTAGGTATCGACGATTGGCTGGGGAGGGTCATGTCTTTTTTGAAAAGACTGCTGGAGGGTCGATGAAAATTTTCTTGCAGGCAGGGGAGGGTCATGCAACTTTTGATTGAATCACTCAAAATCCCTCCGGTGACCCCGTTTATAAATAACGAACGGTCCCCAAGGAAAAAGAAAAAAGGCAGGGAGAGAGAGAAAGAGATAATGAGAGACAGAGAGAAAGGGAGAGAGAGACGTGTGCGCGTGTGTGTGTGTGTGTGTGTGTGTGTGTGCAGAGAGGGAAAGTCAGTCTCTCTGTGTGTGTGTGTGCGTGTGCGTGTGCGTGTGCGTGTGTGTGTGTGTGTGCGTGTGTGTGTATGTGTGTGCAGAGAGGGAAAGTCAGTCTCTCTGTGTGTGTGTGTGCGTGTGCGTGTGCGTGTGCGTGTGTGTGTGTGTGTGTGTGTGTGTGTGCGTGTGTGTGTATGTGTGTGTGTGTTTGTGTGTGCGTGCGTGCATGTGTGTGTGCCAGAGACCTTGAGAGGGAGAGAGACTCCAATACATGTTCTTGCTTTTGTTTTTTTCCGTGTGTCTGTATCAAAGCTGTTTATAACACATACTGCTCTCTTACACAGCAGGTAAATAAGGAAGCAAAACTACAATTTCCCAACCCCTGCTAATGGCAGTAAACAGCATTTTGCCAGTGGTTGTAATGCGGCACATGAGATCCAAACACACCTGGATGAGTTCTCATGGAGTTTCAGTGGGATGCCCTTGAGACAGACTCTTTGGGAGTCTGTTTGTCTCTCAGAGTATTATTACACATCTTAATGTCTCCGTTTGTGAGCAGGTCTGGGCTCATAGACCGACAAAGGCCTCCTGACTTTTACGCCCGCAGTGTGTGTGTGTGTGTGTGTGTGTGTGTGTATGCCCCATCTCCCCACCCTGACTACTGCCTTTCCACAAAAATCATTCATGGAAAAAATGCTGTCATTAAACAATGCTTGTTAAACATGGCCCTGCTTTCCATCCTTACTCATGCTGGTTGCGTGAAATGTTGTAGCCTGTGGCCGTATGGGTGTGTGTGTGTGTGTGTGTGTGTGTCTGTGTCTGTGTCTGTGTGTGTGTGTGATGAAGATGAATCATGACTGCATGGGTCGAGCCCTCTCCTCCCCGCTTTTGGCTGAACGAGCTCGATCGCTGCTGACAAATGGGTTTCTATGTGTGTTTCTGTGTGTGTGTGTGTGTGTGTGTGTATGTGTGTGTGTGTGTGTATGTGTATGTGTGTGTGTGTGTGTGCATGTGTGTGTATTTGCCTCTGTGTGTGTATGTTTCACAGTGACTTTGTCATCTTCCACCACATGAATCAGACAAACATTAAACAGTATCGTTAGTGCCTCATGGCGAATACAGTACGACCCAGTAATACAGACATCACCCTGAGACCTGAAAGCCTCATGGACCTACAGCAGGGCTTACAATCTCAATTTAGACCCAGATTCTCAAGATCAGCTCATCTGTGAAAAGCCATGAAAAGAGTGTTATGAGTTAAGGTGTGCAATGACTAAGTGGCTTAGTTTAGCATGTGTGTGTTTGTGTGAGTGTGTATAAGCATGTGTATGCGTGTGTGTGAGCGTGTGTGTGTGAGCTTGTGTGTGTGCATGTGTTCTCATTTACTATGAGCTCATTAAGCAGTGTGGAGCACATGCATAGTTTCATTATTCTGCAGTGTTATTATCTCTCTGCATTGCCACCGGTTACATTCATATTGATTACCCTGCAACACCAGACAAGCTGTGCTGGGGCAGGCAAACCTCGACAGTGTGGTTCTCACACACACCACACATACGCACACACACGCACACTCACACACACACACATGTACACGTGCACACACACACACACACACACACACACACACACACATGTACACGTGCACACACACACACACACACACACACGTAAACGTACACGTACACACACACACACACACACACACACACACAACTACACACAACTACACACACACACACACACAAACGCACACACACACACACACACACACACACACACACACACAGCGTTTGCTCTGGGGCAGCTTAATTTGATTTTAATAGGTTTTTCCTGATGATGCGGACCTCCCACTGTGCAGCTGCATCAGAGGCGCTGAATTGGCGGGATGAGGTGAGTTCTTTGCTGCTCGCTGATCAAATACCCTCATACCTCTCTTAGGACACAAACATGCCACCAGCCAGAGGTCTTAAAGTCCGGCTTCAGAAAGTAAATTCCTGCCACATACTTACTTCAGCTATTCAGTTAACCATCTGATTTGAATTGGCACAACTCCTCAGCCAGGTAGATGAGCTAATTGGTGAAATTACCTGAGTTAAGTGCACAGTTAGAACCAATACATGGCAGGACTTCTACTTTCTGACACCAAACTTTTACACCTCTGGCACCAGCCACCCTGTTACACCTCGTTTCTTGGTGTGTTTTGCCCCCAACGTTGTCTTTAAGGCAGCGCTGCCTGGAAGGCACTAGGGTTAGCCATGGGTTAAGGTTAGGGTTAGGGTTGGGGTTAGGTTTAGGATTAGGTGCCTTTAAGTCAGCGGTGGCAGCGCTGCCTGGAAGACGACGTTGGGGGCATGAAACACTATCAACGTTACACCTCACATCAGTTACCCTGTTATCCACTGCATATTAGATACCAGCCACCCTGTTTCCTGTCACATAACTTATAGCAGTTACCCCTCACATCCCTCTATTACCCCTCATATACCACACACAGATAGCAGTTACCCCTCACATACTTCTATTACCCCTCACATCCCTCTGTTACCCCTCACATACCTCTGTTACCCCTCACATACCTCTGTTACTGTTACCCATTGCTTACACACTAAAAATGAATGCTTAGATCAAAGCTTCAATACTTAAAAACAGCACTCACTGATGTACTTACTCTTGTACTCTACCTTTTTTAAATTGTCCTAGAATTGTTTGAATTGAGAACTGCTTTAAAATGCTTTAACTGTTTACCATGTTGTTAGTCACTTTGGCTAAAAATGCGTCAACCAAATGTAATGAAATGTAATGTAATGAAATATTGTTCCGTGCATAGCCTCTTCGAACACCTCCTACTCCTCTTTCTCTTTGTCTTCCTCTTCCTCTACCTCTTGCTCTCCCTGCCTCCATGCCTGAAAAGTTCTCAAAATGGCTCAACTGAGGCCTATTTCTGGTAGTAAGTATTGTGTGTCTTCAATCACCCAATGTGTTTTGTATCTTGAATAGATGTGTTGTCCTAATGGTACCCATGAGATTTCATTCAAGTGTGTTGCAGAAAGGAGCAAGTGTGTTGCAGAATTGCAACTAAAGTGCAAAGCAGCGCTTTTGTCTAAGGTATGGTTACACTGTGTTTAACCCTTTCATGCGCAATGTCCACATCTGTGGACAGTAACTTTAACTCTGATTTCTATTTGTTTATCATGTTGATATACTCCAATCCACTTCAGGGCAGTTTTAATAGATCCATTGCAATATATTAACAATATGTATCACCTTATATTTGGAATATTGACTGCTTGATGACATCATCAATTCAACATGGCTGATAGTAATGGCCATGTGCTGAATGCTCCAGGCATATCTTTAAAAAGTTTCTACTCAAGAAGGCAAAACCAGGTAAAAAAAAATATTATGGTGTACAGGAGAGTGTGTTGAACAACTCTATGAGGTTAGAAATGAAATTTGATGTAAAATATAGTTTGTAGACGCTAAAAAACAACTGTCCACGTATGTGGACGTCGCGCAACAGAGGAGTTAAATGACCAAAAATCTGATTTTGTAACTAGGAAGTTTTTTTATTTGTATTGTTCAAATATGAATTTAACTACTTTAAATTACAAAGAAACAAACATTTGGTAAACATAAATAATGACCTAACTACATATTATACATTATGTGAACTGCCTATTTATGACAACATTACAGAAATATATAGAGACCAATGAATGGTGTGCATGTTTTGCAAAGAGTAATATATTAAGACATTAGGTGGTGACTAAGTGGTGTACACACACACACATACAATACACACACACACATTAAATACACACACACACACACACATACGGTACACACACACACACACACACACACATAAAGTACACACACACACACACTCAGTACACACACACACACATACAGTACACACAGTACACACACACACACTCAGTACACACATACAGTACACACACACACACACACACACAAACACACACACACATACAGTAAACACACAC
>NW_027468657.1:20623884-20641384 GCF_046254945.1 Alosa pseudoharengus
GTTTTGTTTCCAACTGCTTTTCTGCTTTCCCTAACAGTCATTCTGTCTCTCTGACTTGAACACAACAATAAAAACAACACACAAGAAAAACTTAAATGAGTTGATATCTCAAAATGAAACAAAATAAAACCGTTAAAATAAAAAATAAAAAAAACAATTTGAAAGACTAAATTAAAATAAAATGACAATTGTACATGAAGCCCTTTATCCGACTGAAACACCTTCTGTCTATATATCTCCTTATCTATCCATCTCTCACTCTGTTTCTGTTTGATCTGTTCATTTTGTGAGCTCTTTGGCTGTATGCTGTGTTCTGCAGTCTTCCTCTTACTGTAGCTGCACCAACACAGACAGGCTCTCCATCTTCTGTCCTGGTCCTCTCAATCTTTGCCTCTCTCTCTCTCTCTCTCTCTCTCTCTCTCTCGCATCTCTCTCTCTCTGTCATCTCTCTCTCTCTTTATCTCTCTCTCCCACCCCCTTCTCTCTCTCACCTCTCTCTCTTTATATCTCTCTCACCCCTTCTCTCACCCCCTTCTCTCTCTCTCTATCTCTTTCAGTTCACCTATACAGAGCTGTCAGTGTCTGAGTGAGGAGACGAGACGCTGTCATTTCTGACACCAGTGACAGAAAGCTGGAGGAGGGCCCAAGCACAGACAAATGTCACTGTTAACCACCTCAATACACACACACACACACACACTCTCTCTCTCTCTCTCTCTCTCTCTCACACACACACACACACACACACACACACACACACAGAGACACACACTCAAAACTAATCTCTCCCCATCCCAATCCTTTTCGTTCATATCACAATGAAAAACATATCGATCATCGCCCCTGGCTCTTTCCCAGCATGCCTTGTGCCCTGGGAAATAAAAAGCCTTTCAGTGTAATAGAGTGTAATTGGATGGAAATTGTAATGGAATGCTTGTAAGTGTGTGTATAGGTGGGAGATGGGGGATCAGGTAGTAAATGGTGAATGTGGTGTGTGTGTGTGCATTTGTGAATGTGTCAGTGTGCGTGTATGCGTCTGTGTATGTGTGTCTGTAGGTGTCTGTGTATGTGTGTCTGTATGCGTATTTACGTCTGTGTGCATGTATGCGTCTGTCTATGTGTCTGTGTGCCTGTATGCGTCTGTGTGTGTGTGTGTGTGTGTGTGTGTGTGTGTGTGTGCGCGCTGTGGGGGGCTCATACTGTGGAAGCTGAGTAGTGAGTCCTAACCATGGTCTTATTAATCATCTATTGATTACCGGCCTGCTCCCTTTAATGTCCTGCTCAGGCGACTCCGTGGAATCTTTAGTATATATCAATGAGCTTGTTTGTCTTTTAATTGTGTATTGATCTGTGTTTATTAAGGCTGGTATTTTTACTTTTCTGTCTGGTGGACCCCCTGGAAGGCTTGTTGGGAAAACATCAAGATTGTGTGTGTAATCTTCATCTTCCACATTGATGGAATGAGTTTATCTTCAGAGTGTGGAGAATAGGGGTATGTTTTTGGTGTGTGTGTCTGTGTGTGTGTTTGTGTGGAGGGGGGTTGTTCAATCAATCACACACACAAGCACACATGAATACACACAGACACAGGCGCATATGCACATTGCATACACATGCACGCACACATGCGCACATACACACACATTCCATACATACCAAAAACATACTGCATTTTGGTCCTAGCTTTTACCTTACCGAAACAGATACGCATGCCAGATTATGTTCCAAGGACACAAATGTGCTATTGGGTATCAACAACACTGTGTGATGTGTTAATCACAAAATTCCTTCCGTAACAATTTGACAACATGCAGCGTGTTGTGAACTATTTAACTAGCCCGCTTGCGAGACTCTGTGGCTGGCTGCACAGTGTGCACCCACTTCCTTATTTGGGTTTTGGGTTGCCAGGTTTTATGACAAAACGGTTTAAATTGAAAGTAAGTGATTATGTATGTGTACGGGGTGTTTCATACACAATCTGGCAACCTGGGAAATGTCAGACTAACTAAAAAAAATAATGGAGCAGTGATTTTAAAATTAAGTTTGATGGCAAGTTTTCCGGGAGAAATAACAAAATGGGAGGGCGCCAGGAGATGACCTTAAAACACTGTTGTTGCAGGCAGCTCAATGCGCCGGGATTAGTGTGTGCTTCTGTTCACTGTGTGCTGTGTGTGTTTCACTAATTCACGGATTGGGATAAATGCAGAGACCAAATTTCCCTCACGGGATCAAAAGAGTATATATACTTATACTACTTATACTTAAATACAGGAGAAACCCAGGAAAAACGGGACACATGCACACACGCACGCACGCACACACACACACACACACACACACACACACACACACACACACACACACACACACACACACACACACACACACAAACACACACACACACACGTTACATTTGTGTGCCATCTTAGTAAGAATAAACAGATTAACATTTCTGTTCTGGAAGATGGAAACCCCATTTTCCACACCCTGGCTGGCTAATTGATTGACTGAGCCTAAATGACTTCGCACGTCTGAGCTCCTTTAACCCCCCTTTTCCCATCACACATCTGTTTCATTTAGAAAGAACCACCACCACAACCGCCTGAATATGGAATGCACCGTAATGCACAAGTCTACCAGCAACATGTCTCCCACAAGCAGCTTGCCTTCTACTCGAGGCCTTCTATCTCAATTACACAAACAACTTGTAGACATTCCTGACCCCCTGCCTGAACCTGCTGTATTTGGATTTGTGTCACGGGGGAACCAACCACTTTCCGCTGCTTCATGGACATGTCAGTGGACCAACTAAGACACCCCCCCCCCCCCCCCCCGGTATTCTTTTTCCTTGTTGGTAAATTATTAATGTGGTGAGGAGATGAGCACCTGGGTGCGCTTACTGGCTGGCTCGCCAGGCATGCCCGTGCGGTGCACCAGAGAGCGCCGCTCCCGCCACTCCACTCCAATTAGACACAGCCCGCTGGCACTCAATACACCGCACCCCCGGGAAATCACTCCTGCTACACGCACCATGAGGAGGATTTTATGTTCCACAGGAAAGGGGAGAGACAGAGGAACACACACACGAACACACACACACACACACACACACACACACACACACACACACACAAACACACACACACACACACACACATACACACACACAACATGCTCGATGAGGGGGATTTTATGTTTCACAGAAGAGAAGACAGAAATAGGACACACACACACACACACACACACACACACACACACACAGAGACACATCAGTATCATCAACAGTAGACATTATGTAAGAAACAAGTTGTGATAAAGAAATGTTGATGCCCCACACCATCTGTACAATACAATTACATCCTCAAAAATGCAAATAAAAACAGAGTGGTGATAGAGCGAACACAAAAAAGACAGGGAGAGAGAGGGAGATAAAGAGCAAAAGAGGGGGATAGAGAGAGATTATGTGTATATAAAAGAGAGATTATGTGCATTTGATAAAAGAGAGACAAAGAGAAACCCTGAGGTGCTTTAATTCCCCATATAAGACTGTGTGCGTGTGTGTGTGTGTGTATGTGTGGGAGAGAGAGAGAAAGAGAGAGAGAGAGAGATAGAAGTAGGTGAGTGTGTGAGTGTATAAGTGTGTGTCTGGGCCAATGGGCTGTAAATGATAAATAAGTAATTTCCTTGTGGGTTTGTCAACGCACAGGAGTGCATCTCTGTTACTCTATAGAGGAGCCGCTGTCTGCTGTATGATTAGACACTGAACAAGATTGATGGCACTGCTTATGTGCACGTATGTGTGTGTGTGTGTGTGTGTGTGTGTGTGTGTGAGAGAGAGAGAGAGTGTATGAGAGAGGGATGACACACAGATCTCCCCCACCAACTGACAGCGTCTGCCCCCTCTGACAACGACCACCACCACCACCGCTACCCCCTCGTACATCGGCGGCCATTATGGCAGGCTCATTACCTTCAGCGTCCAGACTGAGCTGTTTATCTCACCGCGTGCACCACAGAACGGTCATTTAACCATTCCTACTGAATTTCCCTAAACCCATCACCTACCCCTCCCCTCCTCCTCCTCTCCTCTCTCTTCCCCTCCTCTCCTCTTCTCTTCTCCTCCCCTCTCCTCCTCTCTACTCCTCCCTGGCTGGGATTGAGTCGGGCACCCAGCCTGTGACAAAAGCCATAAATCAGGCCTGCACATAATTGGTGGGGCTTCACGTGCAGATTCCGCAGGTGGACTTAAAGCTGATAATGTGATATAAGCCCTTTAAATCCCATATCATTTCACGCTCGGGTGAAATCATGTGCCAGTGTGGTTGCTGGAGTGGGACAAAATGCTGTATTACCATATGGTGAGATTCCAGCAGAGTAAAGTGTATCTTTGGACTGAGCTGATTAAAAACTGTACGTCTCTTCAGATTGAGCCAGGCCCCACATCCTGCTTGGAGCAAAGTAGCAGCAGTCTGTCCTTATCAAGTACAATCAGAGGAAAAGCACCTTTCCATTGCCCTGTAAACATTTAATTTTGATCATAACTTAAGTACATGCATCATATGTATAATATACTGTATGAGTCTATGCGTTGTCCTTTGCAATTAGATTACCTGTACATTAGGAGAAGGTCAAGAGAAGACCAATACAATGTTATGGGCTGGCTACACCAGGCACATAACTGAAGCATTCCGTTTATGGAGCGTCTGCTGCAACAATTAGCTTCCACTGTAATCAGTGGAATTAGACCAGTGTTCTAAAACTATGTTTACACACCGCGGACATACGTAGTGCTTCAGTTGCAGACCTAGTATAGCCCGGCTGTAAGCCAATCACAATGCCTGCTGAAGAGGCAGAACAGAGTATGGGTTATGTATGTCATACTGAGTCGGAGAGCAACCATTTTGGTCATGAAACCCAAAGCCTTTGTTCTGTGTTCAGACACGGAAGAGGAGCTGTTACCTCTCTCACCACGAGAGAACGGCAGACATTCGGCCCTTAGAGACACACGAGAAAAGAGCTGAGGCCAGTGTCCCGCCAGATCACCGTTACCCAAAACTCTCTCTGCCTCGACCCCTCACCCGAGAATCACCAAATTCTGAATGTTTACAACTCTCATGCTCCTCCCCCACTACCACCGAGCACCCTCTCATCGAGTTTGTGCTTGTCAGTGCGCCCCAGACTGCACCAGACTGTGACTGACAGTCAGATCTCACACAGCCCTGCTCTGATTGGACCAGAAGAACCGGGAGCTGTGGATTTTTGCAAAACAAATAACATGCTCTAGTTGGAGGTAGAAGTGAGAGTTTCTTTTCTAAAACCGGCTGATTTATGTTGTTCTGTCGGAGCATAGTGTCGGTTTCAGTGATATGATCAAAAAAATCTTGCCAATTGCAGCTTTAACCTTTCATCAGAAGTGAGAGCTGTACCTTTAAGGGAACACCCCCTTTAATGCTCACTGATGCTCACTGATGCTACAGAAGGTAATGAGAACATTCTGAACACAAAAACAGACTTGAGTATTTCCTCAAAGTCTCATCAGACCCAAACAATGGCTGCATGCCTATACTAATCCCCATTAGACGGCAAACGTAACAAAGACAGGACAGCGCTGAAATAAACACATTAGTCACTCGCTGAGTCATGCCTCAGTTGTGGTCACATCCAATAAAGGCCTCAAAGTCCTTTTATACTGGTGATGACACCGCAGCAACCTCATTCCATTAGCAGGCGCTGGTGTTTGGCAGCGGAGTTCTCTTATTAAATTCAAGGGCAGGTCTTTGGAGATGACGATCAGATGGGTTTGTCTGTTGGATGTGTTTATGCTGGAGGGGGGATGAAAAAGAGAAAAAAAAAGAGGGAAATAAAGAGAGAGAGAGAGAGAGAGAGAGAGAGAGAAAGAGAGAGAATAAAAAAATAACTTCTTTGAGCTCTTATCTGTGCAACACACAGAAACAGCCAATGAGACGTTAAATGAAACCTGTGATTGGGCTTTGATTTGAGCTGAACGCGCTCCGCTCTGAGCACCCAGACAAATTAGCAGAAGTCTGCGATTAGATGCGTATGTGGGTCTCGGAGGAAGCGTATGGAGATCTCAAACGGCCAGACGAGCTTTCATCCTCCAGCTCACAGCACCTCTTTTACACTACCTGTGGAGAGAAGCCTTATGTTCAATTAGCCATGCTCTGTTTCGTTATTTCTCTGCTCTCATTCTCTCTAAATATCTCCCTCACACCCACACACACACACACACACACACACACACACACACACACACAAACACACACACACACACACACACACAGACAAACAGAGAGAGAAAGAGACACACACACACATTAATGGTAGTCCTTTTAATAACAGACCCATACTACATCTGGCACACTGAGACCCCATACTACATCTGGCACACTGAGGCCCCATACTACATCTGGCACACTGAAGCCCCATACCTCATCTGGCACACTGAGACCCCATACTCATCTGGCACACTGAGACCCAGTGGCGGCTCGCCCATAGAGGGCGCTGGGGCGCCGACCTCCCGCCAACCTGCCTGCCTGTTTTTTTTTTATTATTATTTTTTATTTTTTTAAATCTCTCATTTTGAAAAATATAATCTGTGTTACTTAAATGCTAATAAGGATTTTACTTTATAATGTGTTTAGAACTTTCCAGAATGATATTTTCATTCACTTTCACGTTCAAGTTTCACATTCAACGTGGTGTAGGCTAGTAGCCAATAGGCTGTCTTCCCTGGGCTCCAGTTAGCTCAGCACTACTAGCTTTGGAATTTAAGCCAATGGCTCCCCGGTTGCTACGCAAAAAAGTATATATTTCGCCAATCATCATCGTCGAATTTTATGGTTTGGGGGCGCTGAAAATATCGCCCATAGTACCAAGTGCATCACTGAACGTTAAAAGACATTTACCTCAGAGGGGAGTGTGAGGGCAGCATGTCGAGTGCCACTAATGTAGTCGTGGGAGTTCAGCTACTATCCCCAAATTCAGTTAAATATCTACACCTGTATCCATTCGAAAGAAGAACATTAGCGGAAAAATTAATAGTAAAAGAACTCGGACCAGACAAGCCAGAAGTAAATATAACACAGCAGGTGCGAGAAAAGGAGAAGACCTACAAGAGAACATTTTCCAGAGGTTGGTTCGATCGAAAGGCTTGGCTAACTAGCTGTGGGTATGCCAATGCAATCTTTTGCTTTCCTTGTTTACTTTTTAAAACAAGTGCGTGTGATAGTTCGTGGACACAGACAGGGGTGACAGACCTAAAACATATGTCAGAGCGCATTAAGAAACATGAGCTGGCAAGAGTGCATATGGACAACTCTGTGAAGTTAGCCATGCTAGGCCGAATTAGCATAGCCACACAGTTAAATGAGGGACACCGCATTAGCATAAGAAAACACAACGAGGAGGTGGACAGGAATCGGCATATTTTGTCAAAGATCGTTGATGCCGTGAAATTTTGTGGGGCCTTTGAACTTGCTTTGCGTGGTCATGATGAGAGGGACACATCAGAAAACCCTGGCATTTTCCTGGGTCTCATTGACCTAATGGCGTCAATCGACCGTGATTTGGAGGAGCACCTGGAGAACGCCACTGTTTTTAAAGGCACTTCGAAGACCGTGCAAAATGAACTGTTAGACTGCATGTTGTCAGTTCTCAGAGACCACATTCTGGAAGAGGTAAAACAGTCGGACTATATTGCCATTCAGGCAGATGAGACAACCGACATCTGCACTCATTGTCAGCTCGTGCTTGTGCTACGGTACATAGATGGCCACAACAACATTCAAGAACGCTTTTTTGAGTTTATCGCGCTTCCAAATGCGACCGCTGCTACGATTGCCACTGAATTATTGGAAAGGCTGAGGACCATTCTTCCTGCGGGACAAGAGCGAAAATTAATTGCCCAGGCCTATGATGGTGCCGCAGTGATGAGGGGTGCTACAGGTGGAGTGCAGCGTAAAGTTCAAGATGTCTACGGGAGTGCCTACTACGTTCACTGTTATGCGCATCAATTGAACCTCATCATGCAGCAGGCAACATCCCACATCCCGAAGATCGGCCAGTTTTTTTCAGACATTGGGGGTTTTTCTACATTTTTTTCTAAGTCTTTCAAACGAACGGCAGTGCTAGATGAGGTGGTGGCACACCGACTTCCAGGTGCTTCAACAACGCGATGGAACTTCCACAGTCGCCACAGTTTACGAGCACAAAGATGAACTGGTCAAGTGTTTCCAAACCATCCGAGACAGAGGAGACTTTGATGCTATATCGAAGAGAGAGGCCGGGGGTTGTATGAGAATGTTGGAAGATGAGGTTTTCTGTTTCTTCCTGGCGTTATTTCATAAAATCATGCCACATGTAGACATGCTGTTTAACCAGCTGCAGAAGAGAAACATAGACTCTGTCTTCATCGCAGGCATCACCCAGCGGTTCACTCACAGCATACAGGCTATCAGGTAGGCTATGATTTTGCATATTGGCTGAAAACATGCTTATGTGGCCTAAACGATAAACACATAAATCTTCATGGCTGGGCACAATATAACCCCTCATAAATATCACAATTTCGTCACCATGTTAGACTAATGAATTTATTTGTGATGAATTTAGATAACATTGACTAGGCCCAACACAACAATAGCACATATTTTAATACAGTTTTAATACAAGTTGGTTTATGATACAGTAATTTCAGGGTGGACAGTGACTTGTGAAACTTGTTTTGGATCAGGGACTCTGTTGATTCTCTAGTTGAAGATGAGGACTATAGGGGACCTGTACAGGAACCACCCCCGAAGAAACGGATGGCAATGGGAGAAGAAACGCAACGACATCTGGCAATAGAGGTAAGCAGTAACATAAATTCTATTTCTGTATTAGATTAGCCCAGTGGTTCTCAAACCGTTGTACAAGTACGCAGACTCTCTATAGTGGTACTCCGGGAGTGTCCGAGATTTTTTCTTTCTTTCATAAAGATGAAATAATCATAATATATACGATAACAAATCTTTGATCAGTGAAGTTTAAACTAGTTTTGTCTTTCTTGGGGGGAAATAATGTAAAACAGTATGTACAATGTAAAATATGTAGTTTATTTGGTCTATACTACTGTATTTTAATGTCAGTAATAATGGTGGTACTTGGAGAGCCCATTTTTTTCTGAGGTGGTACTCATTGTGAAAAGTTTGAGAATCACTGGATTAGCCTATGTATTTGTGTTTGTTTGCACATTTTTGTATTCTGAATTGTCATTATTAGACATATTTATCTACTGGAGAATGTAGAAATTATATTATTTTCTTCACATTTATGCTTTTAATAATTACAGTAAGCCTAACTTGCTCATAACAAAATTGGAGCTGCTATGAATATGCTGATTTTATTGTAGTGTTGAACTGAGAAATGTGAAAACAAATGTTTTCTGTGTTTACTTTTCTACAATTCTGTATCATTTCATAGGTATGTGATACCATTATGAGCCATGCCAAGGAGAGGTTTTCTTTCACCAAGCATCTCATCAGTGCCACTCTCTTGCAAGGAGACTTGTTCTCACAACACAGCAGAAAGTTCCCAGACTCAGCACTACAAACCACGGTGGATGCCTATCCCATGTTGGACAAAGCGAGACTTAAAACAGAACTGTCCCTGATCTACGAAAATGAGGACTTCAAGGGTTGCAGTGGTGCACTGGCTCTCTTTCAGGTTCTAATGGAAAATAATCTTCAAGACACATTCACCGAAACTGTAAGTCTTCTCAAGATCCTCATCACCACACCAATGACAACAGCAGAATCAGAGAGGTGCTTCTCTACTTTAAAGAGGATAAAAACTTTCCTTAGGAACACTATGGCACAAGATCGCCTCAACGCTCTGGCTATGCTCTCTATAGAGAAAAAACTCACAAGGGACATTCCAGATTTCAACACCAGGGTTATTGAGAGATTTGCCACTCAGAAAGATAGACGAGCAAAGTTCCTGTACAAATAAGAGTTCTCCATCCACTTCACTCACTCACCCCCCACCCCCCGCATTCACTCACATATTCACTCCATCTACCTTTCTCATACACACAAATCTAACTCAGACACCATATCTTAGTCTCTCTTTACTCTTTACTCTCTCTAACTCACACTAGCTGTCATTCTCTTACTCACTCAGTCTCTCTCGCTCTCTCTCTCTTACACACACACTAGCTATCATTATCTTACTCAGTCTCTCTCACACTCATGCTCTCTCTCTCTCACACACACACACACACACACTAGCTGTCATTCTCTTACTCAGTCTCTCACTCTCTCTCTCTCTCTCTGTCTCTCACACACTCGCACTATATGTCATTCTCTTACTCTCTCACACACACACACACACAAACACAGACTAGCTGTCATTCTCTTACTCAGTCAGTCTCTCACTCTCTCTCACACTCACACACCTGCTATCTCAATTCAATAAGCTTTCTTGGTTGTCTGTCACTCTCACTCATTCACTGACTCTCTCACTCATATACATAATTTTTCACACACATTTGCCATTAAAATAGTGATCTCAATAGGCACATAACTGTATGTAACTGTATGTTTGCTTTGATTTGCTTTGATTTTGTTGTTGTTTCTAAGTTCAGAGCTGGATTACTGTGTTTCATACTAGCTAAAATGTTAAATTCATCTCTCTTCTCATACTTTGTGTTCACTACAAGAATGTTGTCCCACCCTCTCTGTGAGAGCCTGCTCTCTCACTCATTCACTCACTTACACACATACACACACACACACACTAGCTGTCATTCTCTTACTCACTCTCTCTCTCTCTCTCACACAAACACACACTAGCTGTCATTCTCTTACTCAATCTCTCTCTCTCACACTCACACTCTCTCTCTCTCACACACACACACACACACACCTGCTATCTCAATTCAATAAGCTTTATTGGTTGTCTGTCACTCTCACTCATTCACTGACTCACTCACTCATATACATACTTTTTCACACACATTTGCCATTAGTGAAAAAATAGTGACAAAATAGTGATCTCAATCTCAAGGAACATAACTGTATGTAACTGTATGTTTGCTTTGATTTGTGTTTGTTTGTTTCTAAGTTCAGAGCTGGATTACTGTGTTTCATACTAGCTAAAATGTTAACATCATATTTCTTCTCATACTTTGTGTTCACTACAAGAATGTTGTCCCACCCTCTCTGTGAGAGCCTTCTCTCTCTCTTTCTGTAGTATCAACACAGACTATTATTATCCATTATACAATTGTCAATTTGTCTACAGTGAACTTTAATCAATTCCCACCTGTAGACTACATATCTTTAGAACTAGATTGTTGTATTACCTATTATAATTTATCTTTATGTCTTTGAACTTTCTATCTGGACACAGAGCATAATAAACATGCAACTTGTTCATTATCATTACCTGTGAAATTGTTGATTTCTACATGGCAGTTCAATTAATATTGTCTTTTTAGACCATTGGTATTTAGACACAATAATTGACCAAATAGCGAACAACAAATATGAGTATGTGTGAAATACTAAAATTTACCCACACACAAATGTATCATTGTGAATGATTTGGGAGCTCCAGCTGGTCACCCTAAAATTCACCAGAATGCAGGAAATCACATCTACAAAATTCAAAATTTTCAGGGGGAGGACCCCCAGACCCCCCGCAGATACAGCCCCACCTATTGCATTTTTCACCAGCCGCCACTGCTGAGACCCCATACTCATCTGGCACACTGAGACCCCATACCACATCTGGCACACTGAAGCCCCATACTACATCTGGCACACTAAGGCCCCATACTACATCTGCCACACTGAGACCCCATACTACATCTGGCACACTGAGGCCCCATACTACATCTGGCACACTGAGGCCCCATACCTCATTTGGCACACTAAAGCCCCATACTACATCTGGCACATTGAGCCAAGGTCCCATACTACATCTGGCACACTGAAGCCCCATACCTCATCTGGCACACTGAGACCCCATACCTCATCTGGCACACTGAGGCCCCATACCTCATCTAGCACACTGAGGCCCCATACTACTGTACATCTGGCACACTGAGACAAGGCCCCATACTACATCTGGCACACTGAGGCCCCATACTACTGTACATCTGGCACACTGAGACCCCATACCACATCTGGCACACTGAAGCCCCATACTACATCTGGCACACTAAGGCCCCATACTACATCTGCCACACTGAGACCCCATACTACATCTGCCACACTGAGGCCCCATACTACATCTGCCACACTGAGGCCCCATACTTCATCTGCCAAGGACAAGTGAATACTGCAGCAGTAGACTTCTGCTGAGTCATATAACAGATACATAAGGTGACTGAGTGAGCTCATTTATTGTACTTAGTTGTACAGTAGTTAGCAAACTATATTTAGAGGTTCCACTTTTTCAGGAGATTCATTGAGACGCTAAGATCATTTACAGGGATTGGCTGATTTTCATCAATGCCCTGGATGTTTTTAGAACCTCCACAAAAAATGAAAATCCTGTAGTTCTCCCCTAACACAATCCCATTACTGTCAACGATGAGCTGTGAAGGATTTTTTTCTGGTTTGGACATTATCACACCTCCAACACAATGGGATGTGATCATTTGATACTACTACTACTTCAACTATAACTAAGAGGTGCTTATAAGTGTCCTGCAGCTTTAAGAGATAAAGTGATATTTTTGTACTGAATGGCTGGGTCTGAGTGCACTCCCAGCATGAGGTCTGATTATCTGACTTTTCATTAGTTGATGCAATGGTACATCAACGCAATCAGACCTGTTTGAGTTTTTTTTTTTTTTTGGTATTTGAATTTTTCAATTATTGTTTTTGCAAGCGCATGCTTTTCAAACACAAGGCGTCAGTGAGTGTAAACATCAATAAAAAAACAGCTTGACTGTTGCCGCTGGAGACGAACATCAGGAGTTGTGTTTAGTCTCACTAATGGCATGAAATTGCGTTGCTGATTACAGCTGATTATAACGGCCTGCTTCCTGTTTGCACAGTCAGTCAGCTGCAGCACAGAGGGAGCTTGTCCTGCACTAAACACAGTGGAGGAATGCATCAGTCCTGTGTGACCCCAAAACCATATAAGAAAGCTTGATACTGCATTGGGCGTACGTAAATAGCGCCGCCATCTTGGTGGGGGCAACAATAACTGGAGGCCAATAGAGAACCATGTAACTCTGACTGGAAATCAAACAGGTGTCTCTGATTGCCGGTAAGTGTTGCCCATAGACAGGAAACGTGTTGCCCCCAGCAATATGGCGGCCGCGTTTATGTATGCCACCTAATAGAACTCGAGACCAATGCGGTATGTACAGTAGCTTTCTAATATATGCCTGAAACACCACAGAGTGCTTCAGTCCTGTGTGACCTCAAAACACAACAGAAGAAGAGAAGATCAGTCCAATCTACTCTCAAAACACAACAGAAGGTTTTGCTGTGGCGCAACTGGCTACAAGGTCTGTACCATATTCGGGTCCAAGTGCCTACTGCGACCGGGGTTCAAGTCCGACCTGGGTCATTTCCCAATTCCACTACATCTCTGTCTTTCACTTTTACTGCAGCTCTCCACCACAGTTTCCATCAGGACAGCACAGCCCACACAAGCACCTGCAAAACTGTGACTTGCCCATATTATCTCCCTCTTTGGTAAGCCGTACCCTGACAATGTCAATGGCAATCAATCACGAGCAGTAGTTATCGAAAATATTCATGCTGAAGACACGACCAGCCTAATCGGCGGCGGCTAGAAGCTAAGTTTGCAACAACAGGGGTGGCTCACAGGTGGGACTGGAAAGTTAGCCCATAGCTATCATGATGCTTTATATACTGATCTTCTGACTAAGTTTGCCCGGTAGCCTACTTATCTGAACTAACGACATGATCACTATCACCAGATATAAAGAAAATGTTGACTTTCACTCGGTGCTGTTCACTGACAGTAACAAAAAAAGTGTCGTAACGTTATAAGCATAATGCATTGAACTGAATAGGTGCATTATGTAGCCTCATAACGAGGCCTCTCAAATTCAGAAAATTGCATTAAACTAAAATCGGAAGACATTGTTATCTTTGTTAGACCATAGGGTCGTTGTCATATAAATGCTGTAACGAAATTCGAAGTGTAAATATACTGTACACACTTTATGTTGAAAGTGTAACCGCGACCGTTTCCCATAGGAATGAATGTAAAACATACCCTCCAAAACAAGACCTCCCGAAATTCAGAAAAAATTACTAAATTGATATCAGGCATCGTTATTACCATTGGTAGATCATAGGGTAGCTGTGATATAAATGCTGTGACGAAATTCGAAGTGTAAATATACAAACTTTGGTAACACTTTATAATAACTACACACAATTCATCATTTATTAAGCCTTTGTTACTTATTAGTTAATGGTTTGTTCATCATTAGTAATTTCTTGTTCATACATAATTTATCATCAGTAAAGCATTTGTTCACACAATTATAAATGGTTTGTTCATAGTAAATAAGCCTATCCAAAAAATATGTTTGTAAGTACATGATTTATACTTAATAAGTAATGAAACAACCACTTATAATGAAATCATTTTCTTATTATAAACCAGTTGCAAACTATTACAAAATGCTTTGTTCATCATTTGTAAAGCATTGTTCCTATGTTAATTCTCATAAATAAAGTATTTGTACACACAGTTATAAATGGTTTGCTCATAGTAAATAAGCCTACTGTATATCTAAAATATGTTTATGAATTATTGTTAATACTTAATAAAGTATGCAATAATATTTTGTTGATGAAGTAATATTTCTAGTATTTAACAGTTGTTACATACACATGCACTAATGATTAGTTAGGGTGAGGATACATATTTTATAAACCACTTCCTAATACTATAATTCATGATTAACTTAGGAGTTACAAGTGGTTAGTTAATGATATTCTGTGAGATTATCTAAAGTGAGGACTTTCTATGCCTTGCAACACATTTTCAAATGAGTTGTAAAGATTACATAGACATTCATTCATTTAGCAGACAAGCGACGTACACATTGACATAACAGGGAAAGCCGGGAATCGAACCCCCAACTTTTCAGGCTACTGCATGTTGGTCCAGCTCCTTATCCACTACACTACCTTGGCCCAGATAGAAACACCCACAACTATGCAAGAGTTTCTGTTTTCTTCTACTACACACTGTCATTAAACAGCTGTAAACTATTATTAAATGCTGTATTCTTCGTTTGTAAAACATTATTCCTACTTTAATTCTCATCTGTAAATCATGTTTACACACAGTTAAAAATTGTTTGTTCATAGTAAACACACATATCTATATTATATTTTTGAATTGACTGTTGTAACTGGGCAGAGGTAGTGTAGTGCATAGGGAGCCGGGTTAACATGCAGTAACCCATAAGGTTGGGGGTTCAAACCCCGGCGTCCACCAATTTGGACTTGCCCTTTAATTTCATTGACATGTGCTTTGGGTGAAACTGTCGGCTAAATTAATAAATGCAAGTGTAAACTTTATAACTCATTTGTAAATGTGTTGCAAGGCATAAAATGTCCTCACTTTAGATGAGCTCACAAAATATAATTAACTAACCACTTGTAACTCCTGAGTTAATTATGAATTATAGTATTAGGAAGTGGTTTATAAAATATGTATCCTCACCCTAACTAATCATTAGTGCATGTGTATGTAACAACTGTTAAATAATGGAAATATTACTTAATCAAAAACATATTATTGCATCATTTATTAAGTATTAACAATAATGTATAAACATATTTTATATATAGGCTTATTTACTATGAACAAACTATTTATAACTGTGTGAACAAATGCTTTACTGATGATAAATTAAAAATTACTAATAATGAACAAACCATTAACTAATAAGTAACAAAGGCTTAATAAATGATTAATTGTGTGTAGTTATTATAAAGTGTTACCCAAACGGTATGTTGAAAGTGTAACCGCGATGTCCATTGAAATGCATTGAAATGAATGAAGCGCAGATCATGTAGTCCCCAAAGTGACGTCATCACTGAATTGCGTAAAAAAAACCCGCTAATGCTAAAAACAACAAAAAATGGCATTTAACACCATTTGGAGACATTTTTAAAAATTATATACATATATTGAGTGCTTTATGTACCCATTAATCAACAGTGGTGGTTAACCTGCAACACAGGCTTTAATTATGTTGTCTTAATGGTTCAGCCAGCTGTCATTCAAATCAGACCTCCATGTGAATTTTCTAAAAGCTTTATTACATTTATATACTATTTGCTAAAGGTATTTGCTTACAAAACACAACAGATTGTCTGCCTAATACCATATGATTATCATTTTAATTTAGCCTTATTGTTAGTTGTTCTTAGTTCTTACTTATTTGTTTGCTTATTTTGTTGATAGACGTTTAATGAATTTTTTTAAAGGTGTTGAATTCGGTTTAAAGACATTATAAAGGCATATAGTCATACTATGTGTATATTTGCAGTGTCAAGCGCGATAAGGAAGCACTCACATGTGGGTGCATATGTAAATTTGCATTCAGTTGGTCCACCACGCCTACTCTCGTTGTTTTACAGAAATAGCCATGTTTCTCCGTTCAAAAAAGGACAACTTTACATAATTGTTAGTCTATATCAAAAGCATTTTTTCACTTTGTGTGAATGACACCATTTTCCAGGTCTTTTTTTATTCCAACAGTGGGTCCTTTAGAGGAAAAACGAGAATGCGAACGTATTCTGAATTACTTACACCTGACTTGACATAGTCGCTCCTACTCATCCTGGATTGGTGTTAATGAAACATGTTGAGCTGGGATGACTAGACAACGCTAGGTCAAGCCTTGCTTTATTACTTATCTTGGATTTCATAATTTCGCCTTTGTGAGATACCCCTCTGATCAGTCCAATCTTCCATCAAAACACCACAGAAGAAGAGCAGATCAGTACAATCTGCCATCAAAACACCACAGAAGAATAGTGTGTCAGTTCAATCTGACTCCACAAACACCACAGAAGAAGAAAACAAAGATGGGTCCAATCTGACCTTTAGACACCATAGAAGAAGAGAGTGTCAGTCCAATATACTCTCCATCTGCCCTCCGGGCACCACAGAAGAAAAGTTCAATTTGAAATCAAAACACAACAGAGGAAGAAAACGTGTGTTTACTCTGTGGAGAGTTCTTTCGCCACCAGTGGCCCAGGGCTTGGAGCAGAGGAGTGGCCATTAATCATTGCCAGAAGTGTTGACAAACAGGCAGGCCAGGAGAACGATCAGACACAATCAGATGCTCACAGATGCATTCTGTCTCTCTGTCTGAGTCCGTCCCTGTGGACCCAATCTACTTTGGCTTCCACAGAGCCAAGGGAAGGCCACAGCTCGGTGTTTGTGTTTTGTTAACCAGTGTGTGTGTGTGTGTGTGTGT
>NW_027468657.1:20648884-20651384 GCF_046254945.1 Alosa pseudoharengus
TCTCTTGCGACTGTGTTCACACATTTTCACTCACACATTTCTCACACCCTTTTGCAAAACAGTCAAAACACAGATGTCATTCAAAGTCCCCAGAGATTCCTTGCATAAGTCTGAATCTCTGATACACCTGTGTGAAACTCCTTTGCACAATTCTTCATTCAGCAATCATTCATTATCCGTATGAGATGCCATGTCTGTTGTGTGTTGCTATTTGCAATTATGGATCTTATGGCACATGTAGAGAAAGTACTGTATTGTCTATTTAGTGAAGAAAACAGCACAAAAGGTGTTTACTGTAGGTCTAATTCGATGAAAAATTACAAGTTGTAGTTCAGTGAAATTTGTCTTGTCTACAGTAGGTGCTTACTGTAGGTCTTACATGTCAATGACAGTTACATCTTGGGAGGAATGAATACAATTTTATTTTATTCAGTAGATTTTGTCTGATACCAGAAAAATGAGAAACAAATGGAACAGACATTGCAAAAATGCTCATTTTGAGAATTATTTTGCATTTTGTTGTCCAGTGCATGGAGGTATTATATATAACTGGAGAGAGTGACTAAGTCCTGCCCTCCATAGAAATGAATGGTGGAGGCTAGGCTAGTAAATCCGGCCAATTCATAGTCAACGCCATATTGAACACAGGGGTTCGGATCCAGCGCCAGTCGGCTCAGACCATGCGCCAAGTTCCAAAGCTGGAAATGACGCATGGACCAACATCAATTTTATTGGATATTCTGTAAAAAGAGAATCGTCCTCCAGTTCAGAGGGTGGCGATAATGCACATACCTTGCTTGCCACGTCACAAGAAGAAGAAAAAGTTGCTCGGGAATGTGCGTGGAGTCTGAGTGGAGTCCCGCTGTAGCCGCCGGATAGGTACCCACCCACCAACATGTACGCACATGAGAGCTCGTGCCCAACACAGACTTTCATGCACGGAGCTGGTTCCAAATGCTCCATGAGGCGCCATACTTGAAAATGGCGTATGCTAACATGCCGAAGCTAATCTGCATGCTCCTGACCCCCTGGTCCAGTGTGTAATGATTGATTGAAATCACACAGTGATTTGACGACAGGATGTGTTGTTTGAAGGCAAATTTTGTTTTGCTGCATGTTTTAAGTGTTTTGAGAGTAACATTTTTGCGAGCAAAATGTGTCATTTTGGCCAGAGTGCTTTTGTTCAGACATGGGTATTAACTGTTTTGAAAAAGTAATGTCAGAGTTGACACAAGCATCAAAGCGATCGAAAAAAACTGTAATAATGTGGATGCAAAGCCTAACAGATAAAACACTGTCAGAAATTCAGCATGGATGGGCCCTTATTACTTGAGGTATAGGGCCCTATCATGACAGTCAAAAGCACATCGTCACTCGTCAAAAGCTTATTCAAATTTAGTAGGATGTCCAGTCCACATTGGGAGGGTTTTCATTATCAAATGTCGAGCGCATGGCGCAACAAGGTGTTCCTAGGTTTTTTAATCAGTCATGGGTGTGTTTGGGGCGTAACATCATTTAAACACATGAGAATGACATCTGTCATTCCCTTCAACGGCGCAAAGCGTGATGTCAAATAAATGCATCAGTATTTTGACATTCAGTGGCGCATTTGAAGGAGGCTGCTTGCGAGACCGTATGGAATAGTCATTCCTAAACCATGCTTTACTAAAACCTAGCATAGCCTTCACGCATTTGCACTCGTCTATTATTTGAACTCATTGGCAAAGTAAAACTAACTTCACCATGGTGTCAGTCAATGACAAGACAGTTATATGCAGTTACTTTCACTATTGACTGACAATGGGTTACCATCGAAAACATAGGCTGGAAAAAGCAATACTTTCCCTAAAATTGCTCAAATGACTGAATAAAACAGCATTTATCCTGCAGAGGAGTTGCTTATATCTCGTGACAGTGCGTCTTCAGCTGTGCTCCATACTGTACATGTCTCTCGCCTCTCCCCTAATCACTTTTAACCGTCATTACCAATTTGCAAATGATGGTGAATAACTAATCATCATGAGATGTACAGTATTTCGTAATATCTTTATTCTAATTATGTTTCCTATTGTAATCGTGCAATTTGTAATGTTTTGCTTGGACGTGGCTGGTGTGCTTTCATGGATGATAGGTGCACCCGCCAATATGACTGTTGACAATGCGCTCTTAAAATAACATATAAACAACTCACCATAGACTTCTGACCAGGTGTACAATAGCGATTTTTAGACAATGCCCTAAGCCACTCCCTAAGTTGTTAATTGCCACACCCCTGGGCACATTGTTTAAAAATGAAACGTGCAAAATAAGGAATTAAACTTCGCGTCGGGTGGAAAACGAGTTTTACGCCATGCACCAGTGATGCGACCTTATTTCGTTGAAATAGCACTTTGTACATTTGTCCAATACAATGTTCATCGATGCAAGAGGACAACTTCTGTTCAGGACAACTCAAATTGAACAGATTTCTACACCTAGCCCCTTTTAAAGTTAAAGACAG
>NW_027468657.1:20658884-20663884 GCF_046254945.1 Alosa pseudoharengus
ACACGCTCCCACACACACAGATAAAAATAAATGCATATACCCCTGCAGTTTAGGCTAATTGACATGGTGTGTGATGAAGTGGACGTGGACATGATGCATGCGTGTATCCGTCCGCCTTGCGTATGGCAGCTGTGAAGGCGGTACGCTGCGTCCAAGACCCGATCCGATCGACCACACCGCCCGCTTGCCCACCCCACACTGGCCGCCCCATTGATTAGCAAAGTGTATTATCATGGGCAAGGCGGACAAACCTCCGCCATATAAAAGACTAATGTAATGTGTGCTTTGGCAGACTTCATCAATATGGCTACAGATCTTTGCTCCGGCGGTATTAAGGCTAAGCTCCTTTTTTCGCTCTCTGTATTTTTTAACGACAATCTCATAAATGTTTGGCAGGCGGACACAGGCTATCGACTGGACTGGCGTGGGCATCAGCTTTTTAATTTGGCCTAAGAGCCCATTCAGAAAGGATAAATCAGTGCCTCTGATGTCAGCATGCATTAAGGGAGATCGAGTGGGTGTGCATTTCCCAGAAGACCAGCCACTAATCGCTCCACTTCTGTATGCAGATAGATTAATAGTCCTGTGATTATCTGTGTGTGATTATTGATGCCTAGGTCTAGGTGTCTTCAGCCAACCGAGTATCAGTGGGTGTGTGACATGTGACATACTACATGAGTGTGGTGTCTGTTGTGTGTAGGCCTTAGCTGAACACTGGGGATTACGTTGATGCGTGTGTGTCTGTGTGTGTGTGGTGTGTGTGGTGTGTGTGTGTGTGGTGTGTGTGTGTGTGTGTGTGTGTGTGTGTGTGTGTGTGTGTGTGTGTGTGTGTGTGTGTGTGTGTGTGTGTGATCAGTGGGGACAGTGTTGACGGGGGACAAGTTTACTGGCGTCTCTGGAATTTGAGAAATGGTTCCAGTGGCAGCCAGGGATCGATCCAGCAGCAGCAGACGCAGTAGCCGATCGAAAGGCCTTTGATTGAGCAGAGAGACAACGTAGAAGCCCTGCCGCTCCATCCACTTACGCAGCGGTGAACAGCGAAGCCCACTCATCAGAACACTGGCTCAGTGCACTGTAATTGCAATAAGAACAAAGTTGAAGAATAAAATGTAATCAAAATTAATGGAAGGGAGGAATTGATTTCCATACTGTGAAAACACAGTTTGTGTACAGTGTATGCATATAGATGGCTATTTCTTCAGGGGGAATATTGACCTGATGTATGTGACAAGCATGAAAGATTTATAGTGTTATGAAACATGAACATTGTCTATCAGAAATACATTACATTCCTACAATGGCCTGTGCACATGTATGCTCAGAGGGTCTAGCATGCAAAAAACACAGCATAGAGAGAGAGAGAGAGAGATTTTGAGAGTGAGAGTTTGCTTTGGCAATTCTATGTGCATGCTAGTGCAGTGAATTGAAAGAGAGAGAGAGAGAGAGAGAGGGAGAGTGAGAGAGAGAGTGAGAAGTGTAATGAAGGAGAGAGAAAGAAAGAGAGAAGGAGTGTGTGTGAGGAGGATAGACACAGAGAGCAGCACAAAGTCCAGGTAGAGCGGGGAGGGTAGCCGTCATGCTTGGTCATGTGTAATACACGGACAGTGACAGCTCTCTGATGCTGAAACTACCCCAGCAGGCTTCTCACCACTTATTCTGAGCAACATGCCATGGCATGCACTATACATGCACACACAGACGGCACACACACACACACACACACATGCGCACGCACGCACACAAACTTCTATGCTTGTATCTGTGTGTGTGTAGTGTACATACAGTATATGATTTTGTATGTATACATGTTTCAGAGATTGCTTGTGTGTGTGTGTGTGTGTTTGTGTGTGTGTGTGTGTGTGTGTGCAGCCCTTTAGTTCATTTCTCCATTATCCCCAGCAGCCTTAGCTCCTCTACACTGAGGCTCCTCTGAGGAGATGCCTGAAATGCAGCTAATTGAAAGGCCTGCTGAGGTCTAACTCCTACTGACATCAAATCCATTTTTTTTTTCAGAGGCAGCCGTGCCCCCCTCCCTCCTGCCATGCCCTTGCCTGCCACTAGTGAACACAGAGGCACCACATCTTCGAGACCCTGCCACCGATGCCCCCCGTAAACGCAACACTTTCAAGACCCTATAAGGCGAAGGACACCTCCTATAGGGGGCCTGTTGAAAGACCCAAAAGCTGAAGTGAAGACAGACACTGGGTGGGGGTGGGTGGGTGCAGTATGAGTATCAGGGTGAAACAGGCTGTAAACAGATGACAACACACATTTTAAGGTATAAAACACCCTGACAATACCTCCACAACACATATGTCTCCACAACATATACCTCCACAACACATGTCTCCACAACATATACACCTCCACAACACATGTCTCCACAACATATACACCTCCACAATATACACCTCCACAACACATATGCCTCCACAACACATATACCTCCACAACACATATACCTCCACAATATATACACCTCCACAATATAAACAGTACACCTCCACAATATATACACCTCCACAACACATATACCTCCACAATATATACACCTCCACAACACATATACCTCCACAATATATACACCTCCACAACACATATACCTCCACAATATATACAGTACACCTCCACAATATATACACCTCCACAACACATATACCTCCACAATATATACACCTCCACAACACATATACCTCCACAACATACACACCTCCACAACATACACCTCCACCTGCACTGTGTAGACAGAGCAGAGTTTTCTTACTTCTCTTCCAAAGTTCTAAATACTGCCATCCAGGTGCTTGTTCTCATATTAGTCTTGAAAATACAAAACTAAGTATATATACTCTTTTGGTCCCGTGAGGGAAATTTGGTTTCTGCATTTATCCCAATCCGTGAATTAGTGAAACACACTCAGCACACAGTGAACACACACTAATCCCGGCGCAGTGAGCTGCCTGCAACAACAGCGGCGCTTGGGGAGCAGTGAGGGGTTAGGTGCCTTGCTCAAGGGCAGTTCAGCCGTGCCTACTGGTCGGGGTTCGAACCGGCAACCCTCCGGCTACAAGTCCGAAGCGCTAACCAGTAGGCCACGGCTGCCCCAAGAACATGTTGGAAAACTATATAGATAATAAAGACTCAATCAAACTCATGTTCAAAGAACTGAAATCAAACGAGTAATAATCTACTTTCTCCACAGACTCCATAACAGTTCTGCTTAAATCTTGAAATCTTAAAGCCGCCAGCGGGAATCTACAAAGCATGACAGTATGACTGGCTCAGAGTTCCCTGGGGTGAAGCACAGACAGGTGCTCTGTATGTGTGTGTGTGTGTGTGTGTGTGTGTTCTCCCTCTGAGACCTCTGTACTTGCTCTGTAATGCAGTGCTTATACAGGAGTGTGGGAAACTAGGGAATTAAATACCCCCCCCCCCCCCCCCCCCCCCACCGGATGGCCCAGATTGCTATCTTAGACGAGAGCTGGCAAAGGTTCATGTGTAATGGATATAACTACACACCTTGTTAACGTCCCATCTAAAGCTCCCTGTCCCCAATACACACACACACACAGTGTCAGGCACACATACTGCCGCAGTGTCACACACACATAAACACACTCGCACACACGCACACACACACATGCACACACACACACCACTTTCAAGTGGTGTGTCTCTGTCTCTGACACACACACACACACACGCGCGCACACACACACACACACACACACACACACACACACACACACACACACACACACACACACACACACACACACACACACACACACACACACACACACACACTCATCACTTTCACCCACCGGGAAATCAAATCCACTTAATGGTGTGGGAGCCACGGGGGCATTATGACTGTAATGGAACTTAGACTGGCCTGAGCGTCTCACAGTGACCTCAGTCTCTTAAAATTACCGGTAAAATGGGAAGAAGGGAGGATGAGAGAAAGAGAGAGAGAGAGAGAAAGGAGGAAAAGGAGTAATGATTCACGATGGTTCGCCCCCTGGTCCTCTGATCAGAGTTTAACTCAGCTCTACGTTTATGTATAAGGTAATTACAGTCCTAGCAACAATTTAAAGGCAGCGCAGCAGACTCCTTAAAGCAACACACTGTAGTCCTTCCACCTTAAAATAGCGACTTCACACTCATTTGGATGCCTCACTGACTTACAGTAAGGAGAATGAAGTCTCTGACACTGTTGATGCACGCCCGGAATTTCACTATGTAGCATAGTTGCCATCGGTAAGACTAGAGCATGACCCTTTTCGACATTTTTGACAAATTGGGTACCCCCTTAGCCAGTGGCGCTGCTAGATAATTTGGGCCCTATGACAGACAATAATTCTGGGCCCCCCGATAATATATAGTATTATATTGGGGGCTCTCTGGGGGCCCCCTGTCAGGGCTGGGCCTTTAGAATCTTCCTAACCCCTCCACCCCCCCCAGCGGTGCCCCTGCCCTGATAGACTGTAGGTTGAAACAGAATGTAAACAGATTCTCCAGACGCTGATGCATGTTTCCATGAATACCCATGCTGTGTTTTCCCTACACCCAACACTTCCTGGTCTAACAAACGAGTGTGCACCAGCACTGTTGCTAGGCTAGCACCATTTGCCTCATCAGTGTCAGCATTTAAACCCTTATGAAAGCGCATTCATTGCTGGATTATCTTGCCATGGACATCAAGGTCTAGTCGCCAGCCATTTTGCTCTGGGACTCTGGTTTTAACTCCTTTTGGGCTGTTTGCTGTTTCAACTGTGCCTGACTTTTTGTCGGATTTTGTTGGATTTTTTTTTTAACCTTTTGCATTATCGTTGTTCTGTCTGGCCGCCTGGTCTGTGGGTTTCTGCCGTCCTCTGTCTCCGCTCATGTCCACTGACTCGTGACCTGTCCACTCTCGTTGGATTACTGACCCTGCGTGGACTGATTTCAGTGAAACAAACATTTCTTGTTTTTGACAAATACGTTTTGCCTGGCGGCTTGTT
>NW_027468657.1:20666384-20708884 GCF_046254945.1 Alosa pseudoharengus
GCTATATGACATCTTTGCACAGCAAGACATCATAGCATATTGGAAAGCAGGTAAATACACAAAAGACCCCAACACACACACACACACACACACACACACACACACACACACACACACACACACACATACACACACACACACATATCTAACACACTTTAACCTCCCTCACTCCAATGTTTCACCAGGGTTGTGCTAGAGACCCAGAGCTCATTGTTAAACATTTATGCCCGGGGTGCTGGGCGCAATCACTTAAAGAAACAACATTTGACTTTAGTGCACCCCTGAATCAATTATCTCAGTGGCTTTTTAATACAATCTATCCCGAGGTCAATTTCAGCAAGAAGAACAAATGACACATCAGTCAAAGACACTCAAGTGACTCACTGAGAGAGAGGATTGGGGGGGGGGGAATTTTTCACTGTTAACAGGCTACCATTTTACCATCAGAGCATACGTCATCCACTGACACTTATAATGCAATATATTGTTTTTGCGAAATGGCTCCTTGGTAAAGATCCAACGTAACAGAGAAGGTCCGCACACTTGCTCTCTGTTTTTTTTTTTTTTTTTTGAGTTCAATCCCCAACACACATGACATTTCGAGCCCTTCGGCTCTTCATCAGACTTTTTTCACGATTTTTAAATAGGTCATAGGTCACCTGACCCGTATGTACTGGGGTAAAAATGTATACACAGTATAGAGAGCGCAGACAGAAGAATGTAGACGGAAACATACTCTACAAACCATATGAACCTAGAATACTGCAGCATTTAAATGTGTTGCAGCCTAAAAAAGATGATTATTCGCTCATACACACAATGAGCAAACACAATACTACTAATGTCTAATCAATACTTTACTCTCTTTAAAGGTTAAAAGGAATGTACCCTTATAAGGGTTAAAGGTTAAAAGGAATGTATTTTTCCGAGTCTTGTCTAGCCACATTCTGGACAACACTATTGGCATCTAATAGCACCTTCTATCAGGAGGCCTTGTGTTGATCCAGCACCTGTCTGATTATGGGTGAGTCACGGCTTGGCTGTAACACAGAGGACATCTGGGTGTTTAATCTGAACGAGAGGGGAAGTAGAGCCCTCGGAGCAGCGTCCACCTGTGAGAACAATACGGCAGAGCCCAGCGGCCAGCAGCAGCAGTATGGCTGTTTTAAACGCTACTCCCAGCAGGCCTTTCAGTCAGTAATCATAGCTTTGCCCTCCGATTCAGCACCAAACAAGGATAAACCACAGTGTTAGGTAGTGTGTACGAGTCGTGTGTGTGTGTTTTACTGAGCAAGTGGACAACTGAAAGAACTGCCTTTCAGTACAACAACAAAACAACATCTATAACAAAATCTGCATACTACACAGACAAACAAACAAAAATAAATAAAGCCAAACAATAAGGTTACACATGAACAAGCAATTAAAATCAGAGAGTTAAGCAGTATTTTTGATATATTAAATATGATTACTTTTCAAAATTGGGAATCTTAAAGGTACACAATTCAGGTTTAGGTATTTTTGGCGACTGTAGAGCTCCCTCTAGAGTCGCAATATATTTATATTTAACTCTGCTGTTGTAAATAGCAAACTTCTTTTGACTTATCCTCCTGTACACAATGAAACTGCTTTTGTTGTGGAGGTGAAGGATTAACAACAGGCAAAAATTATATCCAAAGAGATATATCTACTGACAAGTTAATGTTTCACGATTCTCGTGAGATTTGTCAGGCCGCCGTTCTTGAAGCTCTTGGGGGCAGCCGTGGCCTACTGGTTAGCACTTCGGACTTGTAACCGGAGAGTTGCTGGTTCGAACCCCGACCAGTAGCCACGGCTGAAGTGCCCTTGAGCAAGGCACCTAACCCCTCACTGCTTCCCGAGCGCTGCTGTTGATGCAGGCAGCTCACTGCGTCGGGATAAGTGTGTGCTTCACCTCACTGTGTGTACACTGTGTGCTGTGTGTGTTTCACTAATTCATGGATTGGGATAAATGCAGAGACCAAATTTTCCTCACGGGATCAAAAGAGTATATATACATGGCTGGTTTTCTTGGTATCACCTCGATACGTCTACTGATTGCTGTATAGCTACCCTGGAAATCCAGAGTTCTCCCAAGAGCACAATGGAATTGTCTCTGCGAGACTCTCTGGCAATGAGCAATGAAGCACGTTACTTTTACCCCTTGCATCCCGTGGAACCAATCAAATCGTATCTGATATAGGCGGGCCAGAGGCGAGCTAAACTGATTACGACAGCGCTGCAACGTTGGAAACATTGACTGTAGTGTTATCCAATTGCGGCGAAGTCCGGAATCATTCAGAGTAAACATTGGTCTAGTGTTATAGAAATTGCTTGCAGTGAGATTTTCAAATGCATGCTTGGTGCCGCCCCTCAAATTGGGCCATTACATTGTTCGTAGATTACCAGGGTCTGGATTTTTCCAGGCTACTGTATAGCTAGGTGAACGATTCACCTATTACAAGTTTGTTTACCATCAAATTGGCTTCGTAAAGGTGGAAATCTTGCATAGTGTACCTTTAAGAATCAGGAAAATAATTAATATGATGAGCTTGGATGTATTGCATATGCCAATCTGAGCTTCAGCAAGACTGCACACTAACAAAAGAACATCATACGACAGGAGAGAAGGAAAGACAAGCTAATTAAAAAAACAAAGTGAGAAGAGATAACAAACAGGCAGATGTAAACACAGCCGCGGAAACAAGATCAACACAATAAACGCAGAGAAGAAGGAAAACAGCCTGACTGGAGAACCGATCGGGTTGAGGAGAATGTGTGTGAGAGTGTGTGTGAGAGTGTAGCCTGCGGAGTGTTGCCTTCTTTCTGTCCCTGTCTCTCTCTCTCACTCTCCCTCTCTCTCTCTCACTCTCTCTCACTCTCCCTCTCTCTCACTCTCCCTCTCTCTCTCTGTCTCTCCTGATGGGAGGCGTTTAGCCCTGAAGGAGGAGGAGGAGGAGGCTGGCGACGGACACTGGGGGTGCAGCTGTGATTGAGGAGGACCTCCATCCTCTCCTGCAGTCAGCCCATTCCTCCCCCCTCCCTCTCCCCATGTCGGCCGTTCATCTCATCAAGCACTCCTCACCTCCCTTCTCGTACCCTCTCCTCTCCCTTGCTCTCCCACCCTGTTCCTCTTCAAATCTTAAAAGGCACAAAGACTTTAAACACACACACACACACACACACACACACACACAGCCTCTCCCTAACCTCTATCCTCTTCTGTAGCCCTCTCCCTCCCCCAGCTTCTCTCCTCAAGCACTCCTCTCATCTCCCCTCTCCTCTACGGTCCTTCCTATTACTCTCCCATTACTCTCTTTGTCTGATCAAATGACCTCGTCTCTGACCACATGCTCTCTCCAGTCCTCTCCTATTTGACCTGTATCTCCCATTCTATTCACTTCCCTTGGTTGGTCTTCTCTATCCTCATTCACTCTTGTCTTCTTTCTCCTCCACTTCCTCTCCTCTCTGCTCCTCCTCTCTCTAGCTGCTTTCAGATATACTGTAACCTCCGGGGTATATGCAGAGCTTTGTCACACGGAGGTCCGACCCTTCGAGTGATTCAGATACGATGCTAACATGCTGACTTTTTTTTACGGTCATATGTGTGAACGACACCGGCGCACATTAACAGAATCTCTGTGTGGTTGAACAGGTTGAACGTAGTTGAACATGCACGTGAAAAGAATCTCAGCATGTTCTTCGCTTCGTTCAGACGGCCCAACCGTTTAAGACCTCCGGTCTTACACATAGGTCTAAATGCAGCTTCTGTGTTTGTCTCCTCTCCTCTCCTTTTCTCTCTACCCCTCTTCTCTCTGTCTGTCTCCATGTGTCTTCTCTCCTCTCTGCTCACCCTCCTCTCTGCTCCCCCTCCTCTCACCTCTCCTCTCCTCTCTGCATCCCCCACCTCTCCTCCATCCTCCTCTCTTATCTCCCCTACTCCTATATCTTCCTTTTGTGTGCCTCCGTTTGCCTTTTCTCTCCTCCAGTGCTCTTGTCTCCTCTCATCCTCCTCTTTCTCTCCCATTCCTCTTCTATCCCTCTGATGGTCTTTCCCCTCCTCATCTCCCCCTCTCCCCTCCCCTGTTCTCTCCTCTCCTGTTTCCCTCCAGCTTCTTGTTATCACGACAGCACTTCCTCTTTGCTCTCACCTCGACATTCAATGTAAATATTGCATAAATAATACATTACTCTCAGAGTCATTCATTCCCTCAGTAATGTGCGTGTATGCCTGAAGGTGGCCGCGGATATGTTTAAATTACATTCATTTATTCAGTACATGCTTTATGACCTCATAACTGAAAATTCCTTTTTATAAAGAACTTAAATGTGTCTTCATACTTCGCATGAAGGGATGTATGAATGTGTCCTCTATCTCTCCCTCCTCTCTTGTGCTCTATGATTCTTTTTCTTCTTCTCAGCTCTGCCTTCGTTCTCTCTTCTTTCATAGTGTCTCCTGAGGTCACTTCCTCTTCTGAGACCCTGTTAAACTTCCATTCCCACTGTTCCCACCCTGTTACACTTCCATTCCCACTGTTCTAACCCTGTTACTCTCCCCAGGAATCCATACATCTTTCATTTCTCCTGCGGTGTCCTCTCTCATCTCTTCACCTGTCCACTCCTCTATCCTCCTCTTCTCTCATCTCCTCACCTGTCCACTCCTCTATCCCCCTCTTCTCTCATCTCCTCACCTGTCCACTCCTCTATCCCCCTCTTCTCTCTTCTCCTCTGTACTGCTCTCCTTTTCCCATCCGTCTCCTCCCCCCTCTTTACCTTTTATCTCCTCTATCCCCCTCTTCTCTCTTCTCCCCTTCAGCCATTAGTTTTAGCTTCTCCTCTGATGAAGGGCTTCCTCCCTTATTGGACCAGGGGAAGTGTGTGTGTGTGTGTGTGTGTGTGTGTGTGTGTGTGTGTGGGGGGGGAGGGGTTCTCACTGGTGATTAATGACGACAGAGGCCAAGGAGTCACGCCGACCTCATCTTCCAGACGCTGCAGAAAAAGCTTGGCAGGCCTCGCCGCTGTTTTGCAGCATAATTCATATAGCAGCGCGGAAATGAAGAGCCTTAACCGAGACGCTGTCAGGAGAAGCGGTGGAATGCGAGACGTATATTTCACGCTAAAGTGAAACAGCCCGAAGGAGCCGCTTCTAATTAGGGTACAGGAAACCAGCCAGGGGAAATATATGTCCTTGCGCAGCGACGGTGACATTTTGTATTAGCTAAGCCAGCAGTGAGACAATGATAGGATGGACTGCCAGGAGTCAGACAGGAGAGAAGGCCAGAGAACGTCACGTTGTGAAGGATGCAGTAGGAACAGCTTGCAAGGACACTACAGGTCAGCGTAGTTTCAGCATCCACATAATATGCGCTGGTGGGTTTAGTCTTGTTTTGTCTGCATCGGCCAAAAGCGGAAGAATAGCTCTTTCATCTGCTTCTGAATGAGGTCTGGCATTTTGTAATGCTACACATAACAGGAGAGTTCACATTCACTAACACACACACGCACACACACGCACACACGCACACACACACACACACACACACACACAAACACAGCGAGAGATAGGATCAGAGTGTTATCTCAGAGTTATCTGTGTACATGGCTGTTACCCGTTGGCTTTGTCTGCTGTTGGTGGTTCTTGAAAAGGAAGGCGGTTGTGTCACCACAGTTCTGTTCTCTACGAGAGCGAGAGACGCAGGGCCATGCCTCCAATTCACACACCTGTCACACGGGCAAATTCAGCAGGCATCACATCATTACACACACACAGAGACAAAGAGAGAGAGAGAGAGTGAGAGAGAAAGAGAGAGATAGAGAGAGACAGACAGAGAGAGAGAGATAGAGAGTTGTCCTTGAATAGTGGTGATAACACCGTGGTGCAATAACTGAAAACAGTGCCTTGAAAGAAAAAAGCTGGATGGGAAAAATATCAAGGTGAAGTGTAGCTGCTGGTATCCATCTTGCTCTGTTTTCCTGGCGACGGCCTGTGGGAGAGGGGGGGGGGGGGAGGGTTGATAAGAGGGATTTTCATTTGTGTTCCCCGTCACTGATAAGAACAAAGATGTGATGGTGCGTGTGCAGAGACGCCATTTTCCCCCGCGGTCATCCGTTCCTCTTTGTGAGAACGACTTCAACAGGAGATTACCTTCCTGTTCAATTTAGGGCCCTCATCTGCGCTCATTCATACACGCAAAAAAGCAATCTCGGTGACAGGGCCGACCTCCTGAACTCTGCCTCCGCCTGTCACGCTGTACCACTGAATGCTCTTTTTCAAAGTTCTTTTTTATTCTCTCTCTCTCCTCCATTCACTCGCTCTGAGATCCTTTTCTCCCTCTCTTTCTCTCTATCTCTCTCCCTCTTTCTCTTGTCCATTCACTTGCTCTAAGATCATTTTCTCTCTCTCTTTCCTGCTCCTCTTGTCTGTGATGATGTAAGGGTGACAATTTAAGCAGGATTGCCTTCTCATTGCCATCAGATTTTCTCTACCTCCCTCCCTCCCTCTCTTCTTTCTTCTCTCTCTACCCCCCCCCCCCCCCCACTCGCCTCTGGAGGTGTAAAGGGGGCTATTTAAGCAGGATTGCCGGCTCATTCATCAGGCTCAGCCCCTTGCCAATCCCCCATAGAGTACCTCCCTCTCAGTCTCACCTGCATCTGTTTCACCATCTAAAGACTGCAGGATGGAGGAGTGGATTCACCCTTATTGTAGGGAGCTGCTTGTCGGTCTCTAGGATGGAGGAGGAGGAGGAGAGAAGAGGAGTGGTGAGGACGCGATAAGGAAGAGAAGGAGGAGAGGAGAGGAGAGAATTCCCCCTGACCACAAAGAGCTGCAGGAGCTAAGCTGGCCTGATCTGACCACTGCCCCTGGAAGAGATGACTGTCTTTTTTTGATGTTTGATCATTCAATCAGCATCTCTCTCCTTCAACACTGTGCATCCCCCTGTTTTGATACCAATATCTGAATTTGAAGTCAATATATTTTGCCCCTGTTCTCTCTAACTCTCTCTCTCTCACTCCATAGGACTGCCTATTTCCTCTCTCTCCCTGCAGTGTTTCCCATACATTGACTTATTTGTGGCGGCCCACCACAATATCAACATTGACCACCACACAATGATTTTCCTGGTTGTACTAAATTGTGCTTAAATCTGGTTAGAATCATAACCGCGCTGCAGTCATTTGTTAAAAACTGTTGCGTTTGAGTTAATTCTGCAAACCTACCACCACAAATAGAATTAAATTCTGTGGAAAACACTGCCCTGATAGAGCCGATGCTTGTGCTGCAGCAGCAGATGTGAGACTCAGAGGTGCTCCATCACCCCGGCCTGAGGCCCTGACTCTCCTCGCTGCAGCATCCCGGCCTCCGGGCCCCAGCATAGATATATAGAATAGCCACTCTATATATATATATCTATGGGCCCCAGGCTCACAGCCATGATGGAGGACATGTGTTTCCAGGTCATGCCATGCGCCACGCTGAAATGGGTCCCCCACTGGGATATCAAATCTACAGCCACAGAGACGGGTGACAAACGCAGCACTGGAGCAGCGTAATGGCATCCATTTAGCAACCCTTTAGCAACCCTTTAGCATCCCTTTGGACCCTGTGGGCACTGCTGGACTGGAGTGACATCCAGTGGCTCAAATGTTAGAGCAAGGTGATGACACCAAAGGCCCCAGTTTGAATTATGGGCAAAGGAAATGAGTAAATGAATAAATGTATGAATAAACTAAAACTAATTTAATAACTTAACTAAAGCAAATAATATCTATGCTCCATGGTATTAATATTCCAGTCAGTCAAAAAACAACTAAAAAGGGTCATGATCCTACCTGATTAACACCGTTAAATAGTGCAATATCAAACATTCCAGGTGCACATTGGCAATGTCAGAGACTTCATTCTTCCTATTATAAGTCAGTGTAGCATCAGAATGAGTTTGAAGTCATTATTTTAAGGTAAAAAAAAACTGCATTGCATTGCTTTAAATGAAACTCAATCTGCTAACTTAATGCCATGCACAAGATCCCAAGCACAAACACTCGGCCAGTGGACCGCACCCATATGCCACACGGTAGCTTAGGTTCATGTGCGAGACTCTTTACTTATTGCCTAACCATACACTCTGCCTGTCATTTAAATGATGGTCTCTAGCCTGATACCATGGGAACATAACACACAAAGTGTGAACTGCATGAATAAATGCATATGCACCGCATGAGTAGCGGGGGTATGATCCATGTGTCTTGACCAGGGTCGGACTGGGAGCAAAATTCGGCCCGGCAATAGACCGACGACACCCCCCCCCCACCCCCCCAAAAAAAAAAGAATCCCCCCCATAAATAACAAACACACAGTATTATGCTGTAGCAACACTTCATCACACAAAAGTGATTTGAAATTGAGAGGGACAGGATTCAGGGATAGGCTACTAAAGACAGGCTCATCTAGGGACATCGTCAGAAATTACGTTTTGTGCCAACATGTTGTAGAAACACAAACAGCCTTTAATTGGTGCAAATCTTCTCCTTTATTTTGGTTATAGTCCGCGATTCACATTAACTAGGCTATCACCACAAGTGTATACTAAACGTTTTTGCCCAAGATGTTTGTGTGCCGTCATCACATTTTGCAATACCTTCGTTACTAACCTACCAGTTGATAGCCTACTTTTTACCTGCATCTACTCGCGATTGATTGTGCATCTAATGTAACACTCGGTGGAGAGACCACTTTCCAAGTTTCACTGTCACTGTTGTTGTGAGCTAAAAGGATAGGCCTACTATATGGGAAATACTTTGAAGTTCCTTTTGAGTAGGATCAGCTCCAAAAATGAATGGGTTTTCTTTAACCTGTGCTACACTTTTACACCAAGTTGTGCGAAAATTGCAGGCTACCCGTTTTTTTATGTTGACAGAACCGCACTACAGTAGCCTACATGGTGCAGTAAATGAGCTCTTGGTAGTGCGTGCAACTAACGTCTATAAAAACAATATATTTATGGAATAAAACTAGACCTCTGATTGCTGTTTACGGTTAAACTGCAATAATGTGAACACCAGCCAGCGGAGGGCACTTATACAGCCTATGCTACCATGCACTCGAACTAGCGGCTGCTTGGACAAATCCACTTGAGGGGTGGGCGCGATCGTAACACACACTGAACCTGTCATGTAGAGGCCAAAATGATTGACCTGTCACCCCCCAAGCCAAATGGATGAAACTGCATTTATAGGCTAGGGCTAGGCCTACATGACGGGCCGCAAATAGGCTAAATAGGCCTAACTTAAAAAAAAAAAAATCTCGGAGGTCACCGGCCCACATGTGGACCGGCCCACCGGGCATTTGCCCGGTTGTACAGATTACCAGTCCGAGCCTGGTCTTGACCTCTTTGATTGGCGAGCACACAGTGAAAGTGAGTGGAGAGGACAGAGCTCTTAAGCCCAAATCGATGGAGAGGCGATACATCGGGTGCATCACTGGCACTTCACAGCGTGCGCCTGGCAGGAGCCTCAGTAAGACAGATGGCCGTTTCCAGCCTGGTCGTTGCCCACCACCACTGATCGACTCGCATGTGTGTTCCTGCCATAGGGGCTAGCGTATCGACACAGCTCACTACAGAGGTAAGCAATCCTCAGTCACCACTTCACACCCCCACCCACCCTACCCTGCACCACACACACACACACACACACACACAGACACACACACACACACTTCTTGTCCAGTCCAAACAAAGCCAGTGCCAGTCACAACAAAACATATATTGCTAAAATACACAACATCGCTAAGCTAATTTCTCTCTCTCTCTCTCTCTCTCTCTGTGTCTACCTCACTCTCTCTTTGATGGGCCTCTCTTTTCCAGAACGTCCTCGGTGAGTATTGAGTAAGTATCCAGGATGAATTATAACCTCTCCAGTGGAAATCCATAGGGCTCCGGCGGACGATCGCCTCTTCACGCCGAGCGATCTTCACGCCGAGCGAACACGCCGATCAGGAGCCCGTTGCCACGGAGGCGGCTGGTGTGTGAGTGTGAGGATGACTTTGCTTGTAAACATGACAAGAGCTCCATGTCGATTGTAGTTACCATGTGTGTTTACAGTGAGGTCTTGTAATCATGTTTGGAGATGTGGTGCCTAAAGCAGTATTGCCTGCATTGCAATCACGGCTCATTCATGTGTGGGATCTAATACAGTAGGTTTCTGGGTCTTATTTGTCATCCCTGAGCCACTGCCTCTGTTAATCATTTGCCCTTGTAAGATTTACATTTTGACTTAAACGGATGCTCTGCTCCAAAACAATCCCCCCCCCCGACACACACACACACACACACACACACACATACACACACACACACACACACACACACACACACACACACACACACACAGAAATCGATTTACGGCTCAAACTGAAAGATAACGATGCAGAGAAAAGCGGTGATCCATTTGTGCATGTTCCTTAGGAGCTTAAAGGTGAGGTAAGCATAGTGTGGCGTTTGTTTATGTTTATATTTACATTTCTAAGCAGATGCCAAAACAGTGTACATTATATTTTAACCAAGGACCAAACAAAACACACCAGAGAGGTCACTAATCCCTCCCTTCAGTATTCCCAGAGAAACCCCACACAGAGTTTTGTTTTTGTTTGTTGTTTGGGGGGAGCCTGTCTTCTCTTTGTGTTTTTGGATCCTGGGCTTCCTACAGAGACCGTTTTTTTTTATTGTTATTTTAACAGTTTTCTCACAGGATGGGCAGCAAACGGATCATGAGTAGATGTTCGCTGAATCTGTCAAAAACATGTTGTTATGGGCATGAAATCTCGTATGACCGCTGACTGCACCTTTAAGCCTGAGACTGTTCGATGCAACAGACCACACCACTGGTGACTGTCTGTGATCATCATCATCCTCGGAGCAACTGGTGGGCAGGAAGACAGCGCTTGTGGGCGTCCCATTAAAGCTGATTACCCACAGGCAGGATGAGGCCCAGCAAACGCAGATGGACAGACCACATGAAACGCCACAGGCAATCCGGAGATAGGGGAATTGGTTGGGGGGGGGCTATGTGTCGCTCTTCATCAATCCTCTCTTCCCGGAAGGGTTCCCTGAACGGGTTAACCAATCTATCACTCTCTCTCTCTCTCTCTCTCTCTCTCTCTCTCTCTCTCTCTCTCTCTCTCTCTCTCTCTCCGCATCTCAAACTTTGAGAGCTCAATATGAAATGCAGATTGATACGCCATTAATATTTACGCATGAGTAGAAAGAGGAAAAAATGGAATTGCCAGGCTGGCCTTTTAGGATAATGTATGCTTCCCATCTCCTGATTGTGACTGGGGCAGAGAGAGAGAGAGAGAGAGAGAGAGAGAGAGAGAGAGAGAGAGAAGCAATGCATGAATATATTTGACGTAAATTTATGAAAAGCAACACGGAAGCCGTCGGTGAAGGTCACCCTCTCGACGACGCCTTCTGCAATTACACGGCTAGGAAATGCTGATGTGGTTATTTGTAATGGAATAAAATAAGTTTCCGTTGACTCCTACTGATGAAGGGGGGGGGGGGGGGCACATGTAATATTTATTCAAATGTGCGAAGAAAAGATAGAAAAACAAGATTTTAATCAGAGGGTATAAAACCTAGCCATCACTCTGGATCCAACTCTGGCAATTATCTGTATGCATAAATCTGTCTGTGTGTGTGTGTGTGTGTGTGTGTGTGTGTGTGTGTGTGTGTGTGTGTGTGTGTGTTAAACATTCAGTGGGCCATTATGCACAATCTGATATTTGCTAAGAATAACAGAACAGGAAGCCATTCTCGGTGACAGTACAAGCCAGGAGGCATTACTGATTAACAACTCCTGCGTGTGTGTCATATCTAAAGAACTCGGAAACGGCGTAAAAGACCTTTTGTTTGTCGGCATAAAACCTGCACAACAAAATCACTTCTCAAATGGTTCTCATGGCCACTGTATCCAATTAGGAACTTCAAATAGTATTTAAATGCGGAGGGCTCCTCCAAGAAAATATGGTGCTGGTCTGTGGATAACCAGAGCCACATGGGGCGGGGGACATCACAACTGAGTGATAAATGATTCCAGAGGGAGAGGCTATATATTCTGTCAAAAGTGTCCCCACATGTGCTTCACACACTTTAATCCTCTGCAGACTGAAGTGTACACACATGCGTGAATACACACAAACACACACACACACACACACACACACACACACATTAAAGAGAGCAAGATAAAGTGTGTCTATAGGATGTGCTAGTGCTTCTCTTTCACTTTTAGACATCCTCAGCATTATCTATAGATAGCTAGAGAGATGGTGTGTGTGTGTGTGTGTGGGGGGGGCCTTCCTGAGGTAAATGACATGTTATTAAGCAGTGTCAGTACAACACAACCATTTGCCTACGATGTTGTCTCTTCCCAACTACTACATAGTGAAGAATAATTACACATGCACACTCAGAGGCAAGGTTTTCAACTCACTCACTGTACTTATCAACCAAGATTCTCTATGCATGACGATTTACCAATGTTAAAACAATGCTTAGAGGAGTGATTTCACTTAAATAAATAGATCTATCAAAACACTCCATACAACACCAATATGTTTAGTCTCCGCCCTCTCTTCTCTCTTCCTCTCTCTCTCTCTCTCTCTCACACACACACACACACATGCTTCCTTCCTGTGCCTTCTGTCTGTCTGCCCATTTCCCTCTCCAGCTCTCCTTTACACCTGGTCTCACACACACACACACACACATACACTCCCGATCCCCACTCGACTTGAGCAGAGGAACTTAAGGAGAAAATTGAGAGACACCAAGCTGCTCAAGCTGAACACCACGGCAGTCATTTTACAAATGATGCACATGGGCTGGTGTGTGTGTGTGTGTGTGTGCGCGTAAGCTTGCGTCAAACAAGCACTTTGTGATAAATAGCAAGACTTGACAATACGGTTGGAGAATGCCTAATCACAGACCTACACATACACAGATGCACGCACACACACACATACACACACACACACACACACACACACACACACACACACACACACACACACACACACACACAGCTGCTGGCTTCCTTCCAAGCTCAGGTTAGGGGAGAGACAGAGGAAGCAAAACAGAAAATGACAGAGGGTGGACAGATGTGTGAAAAAGAGACAAAGGGGAGAATGAGAGGCAGACTGAGGAGGAGAGGCTGAAGAGTGAACAGGAACCAGGCACAGGGTAGACCAACGGAGAGATTAGCCGCACACACCGTTCATCACTACTCTTCTGTAATTACTGGTATTAAACCATCACTTTGAATACAGTGACCAGTGACAGAGAGTGAGGGGATAGAGAGACAGATAAGAAGGAGAGACAGAGAGAGTGGGAGAAAGAGAGAGAGAGAGAGAGACAGACAGAGGGATACAGATAGAGAGAGAGACAGAGAGATTTAAGATAGGAGAGTGTGATGGAGGGCGGAGTGAGAGAGATAGAGGGAGAGGAGAAGAGGAAAATTCAATTTGATGTTATTTTACAGAGCGCCGAGTCTCCCCTGCTACAGATAAGGGGGGTGAATTACCCCCGTAGTAAACACAGGTGTCCACACCCCTCTCCCCTACGCTGTCCTCGCTATCTCACACACACAGGCCCGGGGGCCACAGCCATGTCACTCTCTTACTCCACAGATTAACCTCGGGGACAGGAGCCGAGGGAGAGAGTGATGGAGAGAAATGAGAGACCGAGAGAGAGAGAGAGAGAGAGAGAAATGAACGAGAGATTGAGGAGCGATAGTGAGGGAGGAGTGCTATAGTGTTAATCCTTAGATTTATCACCACCACCATCGACTACAGCCTGCTTCCTGGTCCCCACAGCCCCCGCGCCACCAGGCCGACCCTCCACAATCCACTGACTGGGAGTTGACCTTGGGTCAAGCCTGATTGACAGCTGACAATCCCATAGCACCAGGAAAGGCAGGACAACGGATGTCACTACCCTGTGGTGCTCCTAGATGACCTGCGCCTTTCCCCTTCTTCCATCCCTCGTTCCCTCCCTACCTCCCTCCATTCCTTCTTTCCCTGCTCCTCTGTTCATCTCCCTGTTCTTTTCAGCGACCCCTTTCCACGATACTCTCCCTCTTCCCTTCATCCATTTCAGTGTAGTATAGCTCAGCGGGTACAACGAGGTACTACTTGGTGCAGCCAAATCGTGGGTTTGGCATTCATACCGAGATTTAGGTCACTTTTGGTGAAAGCAAATCAGTGCACGTAAATCTAAATATTCTGTCTGCAAACAGCCTTGTCCTGTCAGCCAGACTGATAGACACAGACAAACAGGGTCATATCTCTAAGTACGGGTACAGATAAATGATATTTGTGTTCTATTGAGCCAGGTCAGTCGTGCAGCAACTCCGCGACCCACGAAGGCACAAAATGGCAGAAACGAGAACCATTTCAATGACGAGCAATTACCCTTCCACCCCCGCTGGCCTCTCTCTCTCTCTCTCTGTCTCGTCTGCGGAGGAGCTCGAGATCTCGCTCACCGCTGTCGACCGTACAGATGGCGGCGAGCATTTCGGAGGATGCGATTAAAACGATTGATGTTTTATGATGCATGATGTGGCCGCGTTGTCTGTGGCGCGTGCTGTGCAGGGGCAGCCACGGAGAAGAGACCTTTAAAGAGCAAGGGTCGTCTGGGTTCAACGGTGGCCGGCCCTGTGTCCAGGCTGGCTAAAGAGGCCAAGAGGACTCCCACTAACGCACAGCGGCACAGCAGGGAGAATGGGTAGAAAGAACAATTATGATTTGTCTATGATTTTTGGGGGCCCCAGAATTCATAGCGTCCCAAGTTTCTGGCAGCACCCCAGAATCTAGAGTATGAGGAGAAAGTGGAGAAGAGCGCACAGTGGACAGAATAGGATGGTCAAGCTTGATCTAAAAGAGACGCTCGGAAACACCAGAGAGATTGATCTTCCCAATTAAAAGGGCACTGACCTGCACTTACTAACCAGAGTCTGTGCACAAGCTAAACTGATCCGTGACCTTTGCTTTACAGCAGATTGGAGGAAATTCATCATCAATTCTACAAATCAGTGCCCTGGTGAGGGTGCATGTAGTCCTTGGTACGAATATGAAGAGAGAGGAGAGAATACGGAGAGCAGAAAAAGGCACTTTAATTCAAATGTATTTGTAATAAAATGTATTATTATTATTATTATTAAAAAGTAACACAACAAAACAAGACAATAAAGGGACAGAATGATAACCAACCCTGCTGAATAAAACAGCCTGACCAGCTAAAGGTGGTTTGCTGGTTGACCAGCTTGTTTGACCACCCTATGATGGTTGACCAGCTAGACCAGCAAATCTCTTGCGAAAACATACCTTCAGCTGATTTACCCAGTTTACGATGGTGATTCAACTGGTTTTGCTTGTCGTACCACCTCAAGCTGGTCATTTTAGTTGGTGTTGTTGGTCTACATTGCTTGTTTAACTGGCCATGCCAGCTTATGTTGGTCATTCTAGCAAACCAGCATGGCCATCTTACACCAACAATGTCAAGCTTGGCAGGCTGTTTACCAGCATGACCATAGTTGTATCCGACATGACACACTGGTCACACCAGCATGACCAGCTTCTTCAGATGTCCACCTGCTGACCCAACCTGCTACAGCAGCAAAGACCAGCAAGAGCTGGAAGAAAGGATGGGAAACTATCCTTTCAACGCAGGCTAACAAAGATAAAACAATAGAAAGCCTGAACGATAGAGAAAATAGAAACATCAGTTCACCATCAACTCACTTCATTGGGTCTGTCTCTGCTAAGTACAGATCTATTCAGCAGTGGTAGAGCACTGTCCTTGACCAACTTGGATATTGATACAAATCTAGTCAGCAGCAAGACGGGGACGGGAGTCATAGATGCTCTCGAGCGCTGAGCAAAGATGAGCCAAATTCATGCAACAGCCACTTGAGTGTGATGGCTGGGATGAGAAATTGCCTGTGACATGACTGACCTTTCTCTCTGAAGATGTTAAGGTGTGTTGCTTGGAAACACACACACACATTTAAGTCAGGCCTTTGATGAAACACTTTCCACAGCCCTCTGGTGCCCTCTAGTGGCCAGCACAAAAGGAGACCAAGCTTGTACTGCAGCTTCGAAAAATACTTCATGTGTGAACACAGCCTTATGACACACACATTTCTAATTTCTTTTTATACACATTTAAATAAGATTATTTTGAGGTGCATGGTGAAATAAAAGCTGCGATTTTCCTGTCAGAACACAGAGCTGTGTCTCATTCCTGTACGGCCTACAACCAAGAGGCCTCTGCTGAAAAGTTCTTTTGGACATCATGAAGAATTGGATTGACACATTCAATTTAAACTTGCAAAGTGTCTGTTCCTGGCTTTCAATTCTTAATCAGGATTTGAACACTTTTCATGCCATTTTAGATTCCCTAAAACTTTAACATGGCTGCCACCTGGTGGACAAGTAAAAAAACAACTACACTGCATACGGCATCCCACATCCCTGCACTGCATCCCTGAAAACTATTTCATAAAGATATCTTGATTCTAAGAAAACAAATACTTCAAGAGGGCATTGTAACATTTATTTCTTAAAATTCTTTATTCATAAACTTGATGCAAGTTTACAAATTACTGTACATGGTCAAAATTACACTTACAATGAAAAAAAAAAAAGAAATAAAACAAAAATTGAAAAGCATGCTAACAGTGCTTAACTCCATAACCCACCCAATAACAACAAAGGGCCAATGACCTGAACCAGTACATATTGAAAGCCCAGCCCAGCCCAGCCCAGCCCAGCCCACCCCTCCCAACATACACACACCGGGACCCCAGCAACGGTTAGTGAGATAACAGCCTGCGTGGAACGCACAAGTGGAAATCAGGAGGACTGATTACCACTGGAACTCTAAAAGGACTCAGAAAAGTGATGCGGCTGCCATGATGATGCACTCTGGTCCGGTCCGGGAGCTCGGGGCGAGTACTTTTGGGCAGTAGTCTGAACGAGAGTGTGTGAGTGTGTGTTTAAGAATAGCGGCAGGAGATGGGGGCAGGATGGTTTGGATTAATACAACAGTTGCTTGCAATGTCAACAGTCAGCTCTAGTAGGAGCCTTGGGTAGGGAACCACCAACTGACATCTATCAACACAGAACAAAATAAGGCCTGTCCCTGGACTCTCGGACCACACATTAGTGCTCGGAGAATCAAAAATAATAATAATAATAATAATAATAATAATAATAATAATAATAAAAAAAACAATCTTCCTGAACACTGGAAAAGGTAATTTCCTGGGGCCACCTACAACAAGAGTATTCCTTGAGTATTAATGGAGTAGAAGTTATACTGGAAAGAGGAGTGAGATATTAAAACGATGGAGAAATTAACACTCCCCAATGTTAGGAAGGAGAACACAATCGGTAGTTCCTACATGATGCGTGTTTTTGAGGAGCATGTTCAGGTACGTCATCCATGGAAGTCAGTTTGTGTTTCGTCACTGCGGTTTGTGGGAAGAGCCGGGGCAAATCAGTATATGGGCACTCGATATGATTCAGGTCAACGAAATCGCACCGACTTTACATCAGTGGGTAAGTCTGATGTTAGGATGGACTACATGATCACCAGTGAGACAGACTGTCCAACGACTCGACTGTCCACTTAGATAGGTATATTAATCCAGAGCCCTTATGACGACATACTAGAAGTTGTCCATGAGGAATGAACAGAGTCTCTGAACTTCCTCCCTGGCAACAGAACGCAGGGAGGAATTCTGCATATTAGTACTGCATTATAACTAAGATCACATAGCTATGCTAACCAGGGTGTGTTTACAAGGAATCCACAGGTGGCTTCTCTGCTGAGCAGACATTAAGTGTGGACGTGAATGTTTCGTGTGCATCCATCGGGAGCTCTCGGTCACTCGCTTCGTCCTCGAACTGACGAGAACAGATGCTAGTTGTGTCTCCACACCTGCTCGTCCACTCCGTGTCTCATAGCCCGATCAATCTCTTCCAGTCCAAAATGACAACCGCTGGTAGAAAGTCCCCATGACGCAAACACTAGCAAAGATCACTTGTGTTAATCATTCAACTAATAATGAAGGTCTGTTAAGTCTGTGTCACTTAAATTTGTCTATCGTATTTGAGCTGGACAGAGGACGTCACCAAACCAAAACCAAAACAAGTAAAAGTCCTGTGTTTGTGGTGATGAACTGGTGAAGGAATTAACCAGCACAACTGCGCTTATTGCAACACCATCAACATTAGTTCTAGAGGAATGATCACCGTAGGCATTAAGATGAAAGCAGTGTCACAGCCATTGAGAAATAGCTGAGGGACGTAAGCGTTTCGGTCTATTACGGAAAACTAAGATGAAAGAAAACAAAACAATAACAGCAGTAGTCATGAAAATGCTTTACAAGAAAACGGGTTGGAAGGTATGCCTCTGAATTTGATCGCTTTCCTAACGTCCACAAGGAGAGATGGATTTAACATCTGGCAAAGTTGCATTACTTTCTGTATGCAAGGTCAAGTGCCACTGGTCCAGATAGCTCTGATGAGGAAAGAAATGTAGCCTGTACCCTCACCCACCCACTCACATATAGTAAGAATACCTCAGTGACAAAAAAAAAGAAAGAAAAAAGAAAGAAAGAAAAACAGAAAAAAGTAAGAAGATTCATTCTCATAAGTACAATGTTTACAATGTGGAGTTAAATTCTACTACAGTTTACAGTGAGTGAAACCAAACCTTGCCGCTGCTAAGCCTGATCATTTCTCCACGAGGGGAACTGCCAGGTTGTAGCCAATCACGCAGACGCTTGAGGAGGCGACAAGCAATGGTTGAGGGCAATCTCCTTCCTTCCATGTTCTCAACCACTCCCACCATGAGACTGTCCTTCCATGATCATTTTACTTTCCCTTTATGCTCGGCCTCTCCCCCCCCCTCTCCATGCTATTGTGGCTTGCGCGTACAAGCCTCAGGCAAAACAAACGGGGGATAGCCTTAAAAACATCTTTTTCCAATACAGGGAGTCTCGGTGTTGTATGGGAAATACATACGTACAAATAGACAGAACATCACAGAAGCCAACCACAGCATACGTTAGCGTCCCCTCTCCACGACAAACTCACCAGGTCACCAAACTCCACCCTACCCATGCCACTCTTTTAAAGGAGGGGGAGGAGTGGGCTTGTCTGTTTCTTTTTTCCATCTTTTCTTTCTTCTTCTTTTTCTTTTTTCTTTTTGTTTTCTTTCCCCCCCTCTTTTGTAGTCCAGTCCACAACTACTAACATGGTTGAAGTCAAAAGGAGCTTGTTCTGTCCATTGGAATCACAGCAATCACGCTGCTGACGAAAAAAAGGATGAAAACAAAAGTGTGAGAGGAGGGAGAGAGAGAGAGAGAGAGAGAGAGAGAGAGAGAGAGAGAGAGAGAGAGAGAGAGAGAGAGAGAGAGAGAGAAAACAAGGGGAGAGTTCTTCTTGTGAGGTTACATGATGTGGTTGTCAGTTAGGGGTGGAGGGAGTGGGGAGGACTCTGATACCGTCCGCTTGCCAAGGTCAAAAAAGGTGAAACCAGTCTGGGGGGAGTGGGGTGGGGCGGAGGTGGAGGAGGGGTGGAGGGGCCACCCCACTGAAGAGCTCCAGTCAGCAAACTAATTAAGAGTAAAATCAGAAGGGAGAAACGACGACGACATGAACACACACCCGGCCCAGCCCCAGGTCTCATGCCAACATGGCCACCGATTAGCCATCCTCCTTAGGGGGTGTGTACCAGCCTGCAGAGAAACACACACGCACACCATACACACACACACAAACACACACGCACACCATACACACACACACAAACACGCAGGCATGCACACACAGAAAGAGGGGATTGTGAATTAATTAGATAGATAGAGAGAGAGAGATAGAAACTTTATTGTCCACTGAATTTACATACACTAGAAATTATCTTTGCCACTCTGGCGACATAAAAACACAGCTAACAGACAATATAAGTAAAAAAAAAAACATGAATGAATGAATGAATGAAGTTGTTTACTGTCCACACACATTGACCATAGTTAAAACTTTAAGGTACTTTAGGTCCTTTAAGGTACAGCGGGAGATTACTACAACAAATATCAAATACAGAATGGAACTTTTTTTTTTTGTATATATTTTTTGGGGTTTTATGCCTTTAATGCGACAGGATAGTAGAGAGTGACAGGAGGTGAGTGGGAGAGAGTCGGGGTGGGATCCGGAAAGGACCACGGGGCGGGAATCGAACCCGGGTCGCCGGCGTACGGTGCAGGTGCCCCAGCCAGTTGGGCCACGGCTGGGGCCACAGAATGGAACTTTGACGTCAATGGCAGTTTAACTTTTCTCAAGAACAAGAGCTTTGTTTTTCAAAAAAGTTTTCCTTCTGGGAAGCAATTATCCCGATGTGTGTCTGTGGGGGGTTCTGTGTGTAGAATTAGGACCACAAACTGCCTGATGCCAATCTATTTAGAGCTAGTGTCAACGAATTTCAAAACAAACCATATCAGCAAGGTGCCTATAAAGTTAAACAAATAGCAAATGGCTGAAGTAATTCAATTGGACACATTTCCTCTGTGTAGCAAGAAGGGCATGACCACCAGAATTAGCTTGATGCGATCACATTACACCGCCATACACGCAAGCCAACTCCTGGCTTCGCTATGGGGAAGGAAACCAACCTGACTCAGCATTGCTAAGGCATAGACTAGTAAGTCTTGCGGTTTAAGTCCTGTGGAGTTAAGATAGGTTTGTTCTAGGGCTGTCAATCTTCCTCAATAATCCCATTTGATTTATATTTGAATATTTAATGCTCAAATTTCGCCTATTATTAATATTTACTATGCTTCTCTATACACTGTATAAACAGTATTATGCATTGCCAATGCCACTATCAACGTGTGGTTGACTTGTTATATTGAACAAAAGCTCAGTCTACCAACGATATCTGCAACTTGAGTGGTTTCAGTTTCTTTCGCACAGACGCACACACACACACTGAATGAACGCTCATACCACTACCACTTAACTGTATGCCTCTATGTTTGATAGCCAAATTAGCAAGTATTTCTTGATTGGGGATAAGTTTGCTTTCTTTTTTTCTATCGTTACCAGATGTGCACTCAGGCTGCTCGTTTCTCGAGTGAGATTTAATTTGGCCCATAGCCTACATATTCTGCAGATAAAGACTGTAGGCTACTTGTTCCGTTTTCTGATGTAAATCCAACAACTTTCCACCCATTGCTTAAATGGTCAAGAGAGTGGTGACCTCCGTGGGTGCATAATGCTTTCTGCCATTTTTAGATTGCGCATTAGATATGACAAAAGAATTTCGTTTTTTCACATATTCGCCAACACAGTAAAACATTTTTTTTTTCAAAATTTGACTAATACTAATTTTTTAAATATTCAATATATTCGATTTATATTCGACTTCCAAAATTCATTCCAACAGCCCTTGTGTGTTAATTTCCCTTGGGTGAAACACTAGTGTACGAGTGGACAGGTAGCACTCTTGAACCTTTATGGTACTTGAACTGTAACTTTATGTTACCTTGATTGTTGGAAGTGGCTTTGGGGGAAACTGAATGTAAATGTAGCACTCACCATTCTTTTCATGGATCTGCACAAGGGATTTGTATGACTGCTGTGCTCTGGCAAGATTGTATTGGTTCTGGAAGAGAGATACGTCAGAGGATACTTGTTAGTTTAAAATGACCAGCAGGCACTGGAAGAGTCCATCACAGAGGTTAACTTTAGTTTTGAAAAGTAGCAATTAAGGTTTCAGTTTCCCCTCACACACACGTATTTAGAGCACGATGGTGGTCAGTGTCTCACAATGATTACAGGACACCGTCTCTCCATTAAACAAGCAGTTTTGCATAGCAACAGAGTACAACAGCCCCATTGCGTGCACATTATGAACATTACATGGCAAACTGGAAAGCTCTGATGGGGAGATTTAGACATAAGACCTTGTGCACCTATTCACTCTCACACACAAACTTACAATTGTAATCATTTTTGCATAGCGCGCACACACACACACACACACACTTTCAAAGAAGCAATTGTCTGGTCCCATACATTTCACACTTTGGTGGATTGACACAAACACACACACACAAACACACATAGTTTGGCTTAGCAGTAGTATTGCTCACTTTATTGGCTCCAAACTGCACTCTGGCTTTTCCTTTGACTAAAGTGGCGTTGATCTGCATGATGACAGACTCAATGGAATAGGCACTGCTCCAGCCCTGCAAAACACACACACACACACAATATATATTAATCACAAACTACAAGAAACACTAGTACAACAACTCTTGTTGTCTAATTACTCAACAAACTATTGCATATTACCATCTCCAAAAGCCTGACTGACCTGCTTGGTTAGAAGTTCCATGCACAGGGCACCTCCTCCAAGGACATAACTAAAAGAGAAGAGAGATAAATAAAGACTCCCACAAGAACGACCAGGGCCAGCTTTGCCACAGCAGAAACATGCTGGAGAGCTTGTGGGCTTAGCTGAAGATATATCTTCAAAAAAATGTTGATGTTTAGTAAAAATAGTCAAAATAGTATAACAATAAGGTCTCGTATGAACATAGTTCCAGGCACATTAGGCCTGGGTTCAAACCCTTCCATTAGCTTGGTGACAGCAGAAGAGTGCTTAATGAGTGCATATATTACAGGGGGATGAGAGAGAGGGAGGAGGGGGGAGGATAGAGGGAGAAAGGGAGAGAGGGAGAAAGAAATGCTACTCACCCTCCAGACAGGACAGGAGAGACAACCCGCACGAACGGAGGATCAAAGGGGAAATTGTCCTATAGAGAGAGAAACACACACACAGAGTTTAAAACACTACCCAAAGCACAGGAAATGTTTAACAGAGTTAACAAACGTGCCTAAGTGGGTCAGTTGCATGTTTGCTACACTTCCTTCTTTTGGCAAACCATTTTGACAATCCCTTGCCTATGCCAATTTCCATTTCATTATTTAACACAAAGGACACACAAACGTGGAAGGGAGAGGGACCTGGGTCTTACTTTGTAGGAGAAGTTGAGCAGGATGTAGTCCATTCCCTCCTTCTCTTTCAGGACCTGCAGGTCGCTATGCAGGGGGCTGTCGGGGTCTACCCTGTTCCAAAAACACAGATGCAAAGAAATCAATCGTCAGCGCAAACCAAGGTCCAGAAACACAGCCCAAGCCACCAAAGACAGAACTGAAACAAAGGCACAAAGACCATGAACCAAGGAGGAGACCAGTCCCCAAAAAACAGAACTAACACTGAGGTTTAACACAGAACAAACACTAACGGACAATTTCCACACAGCGAAACACCTACAGCTGTTTGGCTGTTGTGACTGGCAAGCAAGCTAATTGGGCTATCAGCTAGTTCAAAAGTTTAACTACTTAATGAAGATGTACAGGGGTCTTTATGCCTCAACTAAGTTGACATTGCATATAAACAACAATTCATCTTCATGGAAATAACATCACAAAGACATCATGTATTTCATACCTGTGTTTTCATGCTAACATGTAGCCTAACTGCCTGGCTAGGTGTAAAATGTAATGTAATGTATGAAAATGCTAGTGGCTGGCCTGTGTTTAAACCATCTTCAGTGGTCAATTTGGACAACTACGATATATAAACAACAATTAGTGTTGAAATAAGCAACAATGTTCGTCCAGAATCCCCCTTTTAATCATATACATGTTTTCATGTTACGGCTCTCGCACCCTCCGCCATCTTAGTCAGACTGTCAGGCAATTCTTAGTCAGGCAAATTCGTTCTCTATTCACCCAATCAGGGCGTACTTCGCCCTCATTCAACCTCAATGAAAGCGAAGCGAAATTCGCTGCACCATGAGGTTTAACTTGGAGTCTAAAACAGCGTGTTTGGCCCATATATCATTGTGTTATCCCTGCACTAGATAGCAGTGCAGTAGGACTCCACAGACCAGAGACCTCTAGATAGCCACAAGGCTGTTGTGCCTGAAGGCTTTCATCTCACTCCAGCTGAGGAGGATCCGTCTAGTTCACGGCCATCAGTCAGATATAGGTCATCGGTTTACACCTGGTTTGTCATAGGCAAGTCCCTAAGCGGTTTAAAGCCAAACAGTGCCTCTGTTAAAAGTGAGAGGGACCCTGGCCTCTAATTTAATAAATGCTGAATTGACATGGTTCATTTCTAATACGGCATATAACTGAATTTAAGGTGAAAAGCATATAAAGATAACATAATCGAATGAACTACTGTTGCTCGACTGTTGCTCGTCTTTTCCAAGGTGGTGAGGTTACTTACGTTCTCAGTTTGACGTGCCACTCATACAGGCTGTCGTTGACCAGCTCCACTGAGTAGATCCCTGCACAGAGAGTAGTAGGAGGAGAATGGCATGAAGTAACCTCAGGTAAACTACTAGCAAATTCTTTATTCTTTTATGGTAGTGTGTCCACTTTTTATTACAGCGATGTGTTTCATAACACGAGGAGTGTGTGCTCTGTAGATCATATAGATAAGAAAACTAATGGTAGGACGTAAACAAGGCCTTTGGTGCAGCTCTGCATCAATTATGCAGTTAGCCTGCTAGCCCTTAAGCCAGTTAGCCTGCCTGTCAGAAGGGTAGTAAGCCTGCCAGCAAGTGAGAGAGCTTGCCACCCTGAGGGATAATTTTCCCAATAGCTAGCAGGGTAGTTTGCCTGTGTTCTGGGGTAATTTTAAGCGTGCTAGCCACTGAGGCCCACTAGTCTGTAGAGTAATTGGGTTTACTAGCCAGTCACACGGGTAGCTGAAATGTAGCTAGCCCGTGGGCTGGGTCAGCAGGGTAGTTAGCCCGTTAGCTCACCTGTTTTATAACTCTGAGACCTGTAGATCTCCCTGAGTTCCTTCATCAGTCTATCTGAGGCCTGCACAGAGCCAGACACTGCACCCTGTAAAACACAAAGACACAGAGACACACGTAGATCATACACAAAGCTCGCTTTACATCACATAACATACACACTGGTACAACAGAACATCAGAGAACCAAAAATGTAACCAGAAATAAATAAATATCATCTGAGAATAAATTCTAATGAATGGATTGGTGCATAAACAACCATTGGTCCACCACCAGGCAAAGCTTGTGGTTGTTGATAAAGAATGTTAAATTGCCATAGTCATTTTTAGTTCAATTTCAGCTCCATCTTGTATAACAATCATCTTTGCAAGACCATATTTGGTCAAGATTGTTTATGACATACAGGAGTGAATATGACACTAGGATACTGTTCCTTAGGCAACAAAGGAGGATTCTGAGGGGGAAAAATCCATCCCAAAGAACTCAAAAGGTCACTGTGGAAATCAAATGTGTTTCTACTGCACATCCGTTTTTAAGTGCCACTCCTTGTTGGAATGCGATTGGGCTAGAAAGCGCTGGTTAGCGTGTCATATGTCCTGAAAAAAGAACAGTCGAAGAGGGCTGAGCGGTCATACAAAAACAAACAAACAAAACTCTTCAAATGTACGCCATAAATACCCTCTGAAAAGCAAAGGAGACAATGCAGCAAAGCATATGCAGATAAACAACACAGAGGAAATGGGATGCTGAGACAGGAAAGAGGAGAAGAGAAGGAGGGGGGGGGGGAGAGAGAGAGAGAGAGAAAGAGAGGGAGAAAGAGAGAGAAACAAACAAACAGAGAGAGAAAGACTGAAATGCTGAGGTGGTTGAGGAGGGGAGAGAAATGGGTGGGATTGGGGGAGAGAAGGAGCAAAATGCAGCAGTGAGATCTCTCTCTCTCTCTCTCTCTCTACAGCTGACATCCACGTCTCTGCTCCACTTTCACCACATATATTTAGCACAACCTGCAGGAGCGAGCATGCACACACACCTGCACAAGCATGCCATGCTCCACAACTGTGCAATCATAACACTACTGAACACACACACACACACACACACACACACACACACACACACACACACACACACACACACACACACACACACACACACACACACACACACACACACACACACACACACACACACACAGCCACACAGCCAGCCACACAGCCAGCCACACAGCCAGCCACACACACACACACACTTTTCCCCGACCCCCCAGAAGAGTAAAAAAAAGGGTTGCCTTACCGAATGAGCACTTACATTCAAGTGATCCTGCCTCTGGTTCTTGCGGATCTTCTCGAGGATGGCCAGGTTCTCCTTCTCGATGCCGTCGTCCTCCGATTTCTTCCCATCCACCGGCTCCTCCTCTTTCATCTCATAGTGGTCCAGGTCCTCGATGTCCTGCGCAGCCGCCAGTCCAGGGACAGAGAGAGAAGGAATACACAGGTAACCCGTCAGCCAGGTGTATGGGACTAAAGCTACTGCAATATTCATAGTACTGTGGGAAACGCTAATGGTAAAGATAATTCACTAATACATTACAGCAACAGTTTGAAAAATTCTGTTGGACAATCACATGATCAGACTCATGTGTTCTGATTGGATGATGGTAACAATGTGCTTGTTTATGTAAAGCACACTGAATTAGCCCTAACAGCGAAGCTACACCAGGCGCGTAACTGAAGCGTTCCGTTCGCGACGCGTAAAATTAATTTTAGATGAATGGTCTATTTTTTTCGAACGTACGCGCCGCTATCACATCTGGTGTAGCTACTTCCATTGATTATAGTGGAAGCTAATTGTTGCAGCAGACGCAACGTGAACGGAACGCTTCAGTTACGTGCCTGGTGTAGCTCAGCCCTAAGTATGAAATGAGATATTTAAATAAACTTGCCTGATTTACATTTTTTCAGGATTATAATTTGTTGACAAGTATGAATGAAATAAGTGCTTGAACAAAATTGCTCAGGAACACTAGCCAGGCGACAATGTTAAAAAATGTGTTAATTTGTTCAAAGGGCTCATGAATGAACGACCAATGTCTTCAAATCAAGCCCTAAACTGCACACTAAACATTAAGGGGTTCAGGAGTATGCACTAATGTACATATGTACACACACACAAAAAAAATAACAGGAAAAAGACCTCTCCCATCTCTTCCTCCTCTTCTTCCTCTGAGGTGACCTCATCTGTGGTGGCATGCTAGAAAGAGAGGGGGAGAGAGGTAGAGAGAGAGAGAGAGAGAGGTTAGATTTAGCTGACAAATCAGTATTATTCACCTCCATTCACCCCTACTGACCCATTCGTTTAAATAGAGAGACTGCATTCCAAACGTGTCTGCAGTAGCATCTGACTGTGTGTGTGTGTGTGTGTGTGTGTGTGTGTGTGCCATTCAGCTGACACCACGGCTCCAAACACAACAATGGGGGTGGGGACTGTTGCAAATTATGACCAATCGCAAAAGCTTCTTCCTCATTCTTCCATCAAACCTTATCAGATGAACCATCAGGGGAGCCTTTCATGTTGAGTGACGCCCGAACTAACATGTGGACTTTTTAGACGTTTTAGACCTCTCACACGACGGGTTCATCAAACGCAACCCGTCTTCCTGCTTTTGGCAGGGGACCGTACAAACGCACCCAGACAGCCTTTTCCTCCTTGACCCTGAACACCGGATGCCTCTATTGATTTCACCCGTCTGGGCTCAACTCACGACCCCGCGTCTCAGGATACACTTTATTTCACAGGCAGAGAGTTAGGCAATGGATAGGAAGCTAGAAAAAGTGAGTAATATCAGCTGGAACATGGCAAGGTCAATAAGACAGAGGTGTGTGTGTGTACACTTCACAAACAACTCAAGCAAAATGCAGCTTCAGGACGAGAAGAGGAGTGTTCTTAACGTGAGGGAATAATCTTGCTTAACAACATCCTAGACGGCCATATTACATTTCTTAACAACAAGATCAAGATTAGTCAGGAGACACAGAAAAAGACTGTGCAGTGTAATACAACCTGGGAGCATTACACAAGGGTGTGACTAATCTTCCTAAGCTGAAACAAAAATGTGAACACTGCTTAATTAATTATGCGTTGCTTACACACGTTTGTTGCTAACACAATACCACCATTAACAGCATGTGTCTTTTGGACGACTGTTTGTTGCTGAGAGCAGATCAGAAATTAAACTTAAAGTTATACAAAATATATTATTATCATTATGACTACTATAATTTTGAAACTATTATACTTAACTAATACAGTGTTCATATACTTTAAGTTGCTTTGGACAAAAGTTTCTGCTAAATACCATAAACGGCATCAATTAGTTCTGGTACAAGATTCGCAGTCTATGAACTTTCTGCCAATGCATAATGCAGTTTGTTTCAAAGAGTAGCCTATGTCTGTTTCAAAGAGTAGCCTATGTCTGTTTCAAAGAGTAGCCTATGTCTGTTAAAATAGTGAAGTCCATTCTGACATGGAATAATTAGCCCAAAGTGGCCATGTTCTGTGGAAATGTCATCATTATAATGATGTGGAGCAGTCACAGGGCAGCACTCAATACTAATTCATAATGAGTGGCTTCATCAAATGTGTGTGTGTGTGTGTGTGTGTGTGTGTGTGTGTGTGTGGTGGTGGGGGGGGGGGTGAACAAGAAATCAAGTTTAAACCAATCAGAAGGCAGAAGTATACTAGACAGGCGTCGCTAGTGAAAGCTGATGGCAGGTCATGGGAACACAGTCCATTTCTAACGGATCCTTAATCATATTTGCTCAGCAGAGGAGAAATCAAAAACCTCTACTGTTCTTGCTAGATAACCAGCAGAGGAGAAATCAAAAACCCCTACTGTTCTTGCTAGATGACCAACATTTTAAGCATATTTGCTTTCAGGCTTCACCATGTAGGCACAAAACAAAATTGAAAGAAATCTCAAAGGAGAAAAATCTAACTCCAAAACAGACCAAAAAAAGCCACCCAGGCAGTAGAGAGTGAGGTTTTTCCGATTGTTATCAAAGCTCCTTACTGCTACTGCCATTTCCCAGCGGTGTTGCATGTAACACCAACCGAAGCCATCTTTGAACCCAGCACACAGGGTGCTGCGGGGTCTTCGCTTACCTTGCGTTCCTGATTGACAGGCCCAGCAGGCAGGGGCTGGTCCAGCATCTCCACATCCGGGTGCTGGGGCAGGTTGTAGAGGCGGCACAGGTCACAGATCAGCCTCTTCAGCTGCTGCAGGAGCTGGTGGAGAACAGCGACAGCAAGATGGGCATGAATCACAGTAGCATCATCTGGGTTTCTAAAAATGGATATATATATAGCCACTGCAAGCTTTAAAGCATCAACAAGTCCATTTTCAGTATTTTTTGCTGTCCGTTTTTACACATTAACTAGGATTCAAGGATTTGATTTATGCGTCACATACATACTGAGATACCATTGTAAAACATGTAATGAAACGGCATTTAGTGGCCCAACTTTCCTATGTATAACTATACTATGCATACTATGTATGACAGTAATAGCAATATGATACTACAATTAGGTCTAAAACTAAGAAGTTTTAAAGTTTTAAACATCTTTTTTTAAATTGGTATTATTATACTGAGATATTCAATATTCAGTGTTTTCCATACATTGACTTATTTGTGGCGGCCCACCACAATATCAACATTGACCACCACACAATGATTTTCCAGATTGTACTAAATTGTGCTTAAATCTGGTTAGCATCATAACCATGCTGCGCTAATTTGCCAAAAAACTGTTGCATTCCAAGTTAATTCTGCAAACCTACCACCACAAATACAATTCAATTCTGTGGGAAACACTGATATTGTTCTTTAACTGTCACCTTAAATTTGCAGTAATGCTCTGGGTAAACTGAAGTCCAGCAAAAAGAGGAGCGTTCAGCTTCTACATAAGGGAGCCTCTTTTATTTAACAATCATGAGCGGGCCATCAAGAACAGCACTGCAGAAAAGGTCCTCTAAACTAACAATAATGTGTTTCTTCAATGCAAACAGATAACAGTACACAGATACTCTACACACAATACTCAGTAAGTATATTGATCGATAGCACTCTCCAAAATAGACTGGATAGTGCGGTCTCACTCTCATTTTCACTCCCTCACACACACAAACCCCAGATGTGACTGTTCAATGCAGATAGTGCGGTCTCTCCCTCACTGACAGGGAGTCCATTTCTCCTCCAGACTTAACACACCACCTCTGATCTCCACAGCACAGCAGGTATGTCAGCTTCATCATGAAGGCTGAGCACTAACACGGAGCGAAACTCAACTGAAGCCAAAGATCACACCGTATATCCACTGCTGTATTCGCCGTCAACATCAACCATCAGGCAATTACGGATCATTTATAGCTAAGGGGGCAGGAGGGACTCACCATTCTCAGTGACGTGAAAATCGCTCACATATAATTTACACTGGGATTGACTCATGTGGGTCACCTGCATAACCTGACAAAAAAAAACAATTTTCACTGTAACTGCCAGTCAAATGCAATCTTAGGCATGAAATGAATCAAAATAAAACCACAACAATCATTTTTCGATCATTGCTCAGTCATTTGCTCCCCCAGTTATATTAACTTCCACACATAGTTACTGGTGTCACTACAGGAAGAAATGCATATTAGAGAGGCAAGGCATGGACCTGCATCTCGCCTCTCTGCACGAGAATGTTGACCTGGAGTCAAGTGAGCTTTCACATGTCAGTGGCATTTAATTTTCTCTCCCCACCTCATTTAACCGCTCTCTGCTTTTGTTTGCCTGCCTTCTCACGTCCCCCAAGTCTCTGCTGCAGTGCTCTTCAGCACAACCAGCTGGTCCCTCCAAGTTTCAATCACAAAAACATTCCAGCCCCACATCTCTCTGTGGCATCAGTCAAAATAGACAAGAGAGCTGAGTCATGTTTTTTTTAAACAAAAGAAACGAATGAGCAAACGTTGACTGTAGAAGTCAATGTCGTATAACATTTCCTATAATAACACACTAGTACATAACAGGCTTGAATTTTCTTCAACTGACTGTAATAATCCTCACCCTGGACTGAACCCCACCCAGTCAAGTGACTGACTCAAGTCACACACACTCACACACAGTCTTACTTGAGCGTGCCCCAGATGCACTAGAACTCATCTCTTCTCACTGTCAGTCGGGATCAAAAACGATGATAATGAAACATCCCCGAGCCATCCGGGCATAAAAACATTACGAGAATACCTTAAACATTCCCAGCTTCAGAGCTCAACATCACAAATCAGGAAGACTATGAGGAAGTCAAGGAGGGCAACAAACCCCACCAAGGTCACCAGAAAAACAACTTAACTGTCACTGTGTGCATACATTCACTCTCTCACACACACACACCTGGCCCATCCCCCACACTATAAAAAGGCTTGCATGCCATAGGCTTCATCTGCTGCCATTTCAAAAGTGAAGCTCACACACCCATTCACAGCTACGTACTGGGATGACTGATGCTCAAGCAGTTTCTGATTCAGGAAAAACAAACTCACTCACACACACACACACACACACACGCGTGCACACACACACACACACCCTTCCCTGAGTCAGGTTTATTTTTCCCCTCCCCAGTGGTTCCTTTCAGCCCGGGCTTTGGTGTTGAGCACACTGCCGCTGCCCTTGACGCACGCGCACACACAGACAAAATTCTAGACAGAAAAAAATTATATAAAGAAATAAATAAACAAAAACGAAAAAAAGATAGTAGATAGCAGATAATTTATCCCCATAATGGCTCCTGATGGGCCTGTGAAGAGCAGGGCGGCCCATTGGCGTCAGGGCATTCACTGCGGCGCCCTGCTGAGAGGCAACCTGGCCCAATAATTCTTCACGCGGGAGTCAACTACGTCAAAGGAAGCCCTGCGTGTCCTGGTTAGACAGCTAGTGTGGTGGCTTGGGTTTTTGGTTTCATTCTTTTTCCCTACTCTCTCTCTCTCCATGTAAATGCTTGATTTTGTCTTGACTTGTTTAATTCCAAGTTTGAGGGTGGAAACGAAATGAAACCAAGACAAATGTCAACTGAGGGCAATTGAGGCCTTTGAAACACCAGAAAGACCCACAGTTGAGCTACTTAGTCACAAGGATAGTTGAAAATGGGGATAATAATGTGTGTGTGTGTGTGTGTGTGTGTGTGTGTGTGTGTCCCAGGTGGGTGGTTAATTTAGCTGGTAAGTGACAATAAAGTTGAATCTAATCTAATTTCAACAGTCACAAATCACCTTTTAAAAGAGAAGAAACTGTCATAGACAATGGTGAAACTGCAGCATGTGACAAGAGTAACTGCTGCATTTCAACCAGCACCTTCTTGATGCACGACTAGGTCACACATATCCAGAACTACATAGTAATACCGAGCCAGCTTGTTCTACAGGCCTCCTCATCCACTACTATGCCAGTGGCGTGGTGAGAATTCTTACCAGTGTGCTGCCCTTTCGGACATCGTCAAGCCTCTCCAACACCTGAGTCAGGCTAGGGTCATCGGAGTCCACAAACCATATTGGAGGTGTCGACGGGTACGATTCCTGTGAGGGTGAAACATAGGAAACATGGCAGAGTTCAACACAAAGAATGCAGTGGCCCAAGTGCCAATTGTGTACTTTACAATGTGCGTTTTATGAGAAGAATGGAACAGTTCTACAGAGGAGAGGCTGGCAACAGTGCCTTGGCTGGAGCATTCATATGGGCATAGACTTCCCAACATCACTGCTTAGCTAGCCACTTGAATGTCTTACTAGTAAATGTCGCCTACAGTGGCAATGGAGCAAACTGGCACTTTAATCTTAAGAGGATAATGACCCTATGGTTTAAACGAGATCCTCTTTGCCTATGGGCAGATATCAAGAAAATCTAAGTGGCGCCATTACAACTCCCAAGAACACTTGAAAAAGAATACACCATGTCGGGGGGCATCTGCAATGTTCAGTGTACACGCAGCATCACCCTTTCTTTGTGCTACTATCAAGAACTGCATACCAAGCGATACGTAATGTGAGAAGAGAACGAAACTCATGCCAAAAAAATATGATGTCCAAGTAAAATAACTGAAAACTGGTTAGCAAGGCATGACAATTAAGTGTGACGTCAATGCTACTTGATGAGTTAGTCGACTAGGTTATTTGCCTAACAATAACGAGGGTAGGAATTGGTCAAATCTGCGTTGATACGTTTACGCAAAGATCCGCATGTCAACGTTTGACAAATTGTGGTAATCTCCTTCAAACACATCAAAGAGTGACACATTCCAGTCGTGGGATAGGAAATGTCAGTCGAATTAACCGGGAAGAGAGCTAGCTAGCTAACTAGCTAGTCAGGAAGCTAACGACAGGATATAATTACAATCTACCGCCAACTCAAGTCCACTTTTATTTTACTTTGATACCTGCTACTAAACGCTAGTTAAACAGTCAAGTAAACAATTTGCACTACAGTTTCCTAGACCAGGATCTATGACGATTGTGTGATCTTAGTTTAAGTGTATTACCTAACGTGTGCTGGCCTGATTAGACGGCAAAGGCTAGCATACTAGTATCAGTGTTAACGTTAGGCCAGAAATTGAGAGCCACCTACAGCTAACGCTGCCCTATATGCTTGAATATCTAACGAAACATTAAGATATCGTTTCAACTAAAAGGATCAGAAAGGAAACTCTCTGTTAGAAAACGAATATGGCCTTGAACCCGAGTTTGCTAAGCCTGTGGTTAACCCATAACCGATTAAGTTAACCGAACATAGTGTTGTTCGTCACAGGTTATTTCAGCTAGCTACTTCGCAGTCCTTAGGTGGCTAGTGTTGCCTACTAGCCAAACATTTGATGCTAGCGTTACATTAGCTAGCCAGCACAGCTAACAGTAACAGATGACTTATGCTTAGCGAACCACAATGAACTCGAGAAAAACATGTTTAGTAACCCAATTGTCGCAATGCAACAATCTTCAACACACCAGTAGTCGATGTAATGTATATAACCAAGTGTTGCGACAAATGTTGCAAAGAGTTGACACTGGTGTACAATGAACTGTCTTTTCTGTCTGCGTGTCTGTCTGTCCTGACTTGTGATCAACAAAAATGCGAGATCTGACTCTCAGGCCCAACTCGCTAAGGCACCATCAGTGGGCCACAGTTAGCTTGTCATCCAAGGTAGGCGAATATTGCTAACAGCTAGCCTACAAGAAATATAGAAAATACTTCCCCCCGTCTGCCCGTACCGTGATGTTGCAGTGAATGATTAGCAGCTTCTCTCCGGTTACGTTGAACTGGCAGCTCAGCTCATCCGGCTTCCAGTCAATGATTCGAAAACGTTCATGATTCGGGTCAAAAATGGACTCCAGAAACTTCAACTCGGCCTTCAGTCCCGAAACGGACATCTTCCACTCATCTCCGGCTGGGCCGCAGGGGAGGGGGGAGAAGTCGGGACCTACTGCAGCCACGCAGTCGAGTCCGAAGCAAACAGCACAAATGGCAACAAAGAGGGGATAATACGCCTTTTGAACAACGCTCCCTGAATCTTAATGGCAACAACAGAGAGCTAGCAGCTAGCTTGCTAGCTGGCTAATAACAACGCCTTGGCCGTTGTTTTTCGCCAATAAATTCTCGATGTCAATACGGCAGTAAACAAAACTAGAACTTCACCGTGTTTGTAATTCTCTCGTTTCCTATAAACAATAGATCGTTTGTACGTTAAACCGACCACACGTATAAAATCTGGCAAAAAAACAGCGCACAACGCAGACTGTGAATCTTTATCCCCGGCGCAGATGCGCAGAACAGTGCCTTCTTCTGGGGTTTAAAGATGGCGTGCCTTTCGGAGCCCGCAGAGTCCCAGCATACTGTGCGCCTGTAGCGGGCGGAGAGTGCCTCTCCGGAAAAAAAAAAAGAAAAGAAAAAAGTCATATTAGTGAAATGCCGACAGTAGGGCCTACGGAGACCAAAGCAAAGGTTTGGCATCTTGAAACAGTAGAATAGGCTATTCGTTATGCAACATTAGATCTACAGAACAGGAAGAAAAATTTGTTTTAGCCTACCAGTGTCAACTGCACAGAAGTATGCCTGACCTGGCCTATTTGTTTCCCCTAAAATATCAGCACATCAGTCAGCAATTATGACAATATTATATTACAGTGAGTTTCTGAAATCTCATTAAATGTAACCTATTAAAAGGTTTGTGCACATCAGTGCTGTGGATGTAGGCTTATCACACATTGTGGCCTACCTTTAAACTCAACCAACCAGCTTTGCCATAGCATAGGCGATACAATGCAGTGTAACTCAATACACCTCAGTTAAAACCAGTTCTATAGAACTTTTTTTTTGTTCACTTGAATACAATGCAATAGGCTACAAAAGGTTTGACTATACAGCAGCTTGACACACAATTCATAGCATGTCCTTTGTGTCAGGCACGCCATGGGTCAATGATCTTGCGTGCTAAAGGATCTGTGTGTGTAGGACCTGAAAGCAATCCCTCTAATTGTTGTTGAATCCCTCTAATATTGTCACTGATGATAGTTAACCCATTTACTCCTAAAATGCCTGCTAAAAACGCCTATAGAATCCTATGGCATTCTAGACTAAATAACCTTATTTCCTGAGGATTTTCTGAAAACATACTAAAAATTGTCAACGTCTACCAAAATTTAATATCTAAGCCTCTGTAGCACCTAGAAACATGAAATAAAGAGCATGCTGCGCTACGCAGCATCCAGCGGGAGGGTCAATGTTGCGCTACGCAGCATCCAGCAGGAGGGTCAATGTTGCGTCATGCAGCATCCAGCGCTAAAGTCCCTTCTATGTGTCCTTTCCAGTATACTGGGCTGGTCTATGTTCCACAAACACGTGAAACTAATCCTATGGAGGAGAGCAGGGTACGTTGAGCCACTTTTTAGTTAAGGCAATATGAGACAGAAACTAGATGTACCGCAGAGCGGTACAAAATATGACCGCCGCCCAGTCCAGCGTATTTTTCCCAAAAAAATAAATCACGCTGAAAGGCCTATATGATTCTAACTGTCTCACTAAATTGCATTATCCACACTCAATTCTCACTGATATCTGCTAGATAACAAGTACCAAAACATGATTAGTTCATAGATTTCACATGTAAAATTCATTTTATACAACCCCACCTCCATCTTGCCTGTTCATAATTCTGAGAAATTCTTGAATTGTGTGCATGTGTGCATGTACATGTTTATGTTATGTGTGTGGGTGTGTGTGTGTGTGTGTGTGTGTGTGTGTTCGTGATTGTGTGTGTGCCTGTGTATGTGCCTGTGCATGCAAGCGTACATATTGTAACGATTTGATAGCGAACCACACAGTTGTCCAATCAAAAGGTTTATTCACTGAGTATGAGAGCAGGGACACAGACCAAGACCAAGACCAAGACACAGAACACAATGCAAACAGGGCAGGACGCAGCCTCCCACACAAAAAGGATCACACACGAGGGAGAACTAAAAGGGAAACATGTTACAATAAAGACGCTAACGTTACACACAAAACTAAGGAGAATAACGACATAAACCCCCCAAATGTTCGCTCTCGTATCCCAGGATCCCCTGCGCGGGAGAACGCGAACACTGTCTTTTTGCGCCGACGTTACACAGCTCCCCCAACAAGCCATTGCCGTCCTCGGCAATGCCCACGAGGTAGCCACATGCTAACGTCGGCGCGCTTCGCCCGCCACTCAGTTCAGTGCGACAGTACCGCCAACTCACGTGGGGTGCACGCCGCAGGAGCTCACTCAACGGGCGCCACGCTGCTAGCAATCCAGTACGGGCGTGCTAGCAGCCACGTGGCCGACCCGCTCGTCACCAGCTCCCTCTCAGCAGCCGCCCTCAGGCTGCACTTTCCGCGGCGTGACACCGCGGCACTCCTCCTCTCCAGACGGGGCCCTAGGTGGCCTTACAACCGTCGACAGTGTACCAAGCACCGGAACTCACAGGTCAACTGTCGCTGCACCTCCGTCGCTCCGCTCCGTTGATTCACCGACCAGGACAGACAGGCTCCGGTTCCGCTGCAGCCAGACAACCGTTGCTGCCTCGCTCCGTTGTCCTGCTCTGCTCCCGGCCCGCTCCACTCCGTCGCAGTCGCGACGAAGGCTTGACCCCCCGAGATGGCCATGCTATCAAACTCCACACAACGAACTTTTTTAAAGGCGCCGGCCAACAGGCCAACTAGAACGGGCGCCCACACAGCACGGTGCCTCTCACACGCACCCAAAAGTTTTAAAGTTCAGAGTTCAGAGGGCCTTTCCGTCGAAGCTGCCCCACCGTCGTGAGTTCGCTGCCCTCAGCGGCTCCGCCAACCGTCCCTCGTCTAGGAACCTCTTCCTCGCCGCACTCCCTCGGCTCTGCTCATGCGTCGCGGCTCGCCGTGGAGTCAGCGCCCAGGCCAGCGTCGTCTTCTCCGCGAACGCTTCTTCAGGCCCCTCTTCCGGCAAGATCTTCTCCCATGGCCGCAGGCAGCTCCAGACGATAGCTCCTCTCCTATGTCGGCAGTAGCGATAGAAGGCCCCGAGCTTTTTAGTAGCCCTTACAAGGGATCTCCCTGGATCCTCTTGCGTGGGCCTCCACCCAGTGGTGAGTGTAGGCCATGTCCGAAAGTCGCTTCTGACACCAATGTAACGATTTGATAGCGACACACACAGTTGTCCAATCAAAAGGTTTATTCACTGAGTATGAGAGCAGGGACACAGACCAAGACCAAGACACAGAACACAATGCAAACAGGGCAGGTCAAGCACGCACGCACACTACACATACAGGGGTAATGCAGTTTGGGAGGGACAGAAATGGAATTTACATTACGAGAATATATTGAATAGTGCAACACTCCCCCCCCCCCACCCCCTAGACTGTTGTTTTTATCTATTTTGTGTGTGTGTGTGGGAGGGGGGGGGGTCAAGGTCCTAATCAGGGACTATGAGTAGAGGCATCACTCTTGCGTTATTGAATTTTTTGCAGCCTAGGGTATGCAACATGACATTGGCTGCAAATTATGGATATTGATGAAAAACATAAAATCTGTGGTTGCTTCTGAAATGGATAAAGGTTTGTTCAATTTAGGACTTAAATATTTTTCAATCCTAGTGACATAACTTGTGTTGTTGTACTCTTATTATGACCGCCGCGCAGCGAAGTGGCAGTCATATAGGTTTAGTTAGATTTTTTTTTTCTTTTTCGCATGCCCAAGTTTCCGTCAAGGATTCCCGGGACACTGAAAGACCGGGGTACACGAAACTTGGTGGGCATGTAACCCCACATGGATAGCATGGAACCATCGTTTTTCGTTTTGATCTGTAGCCCCCCCGCTGGACTGGACCCCCCGAAAGGAGGGTAGGGCAGACACAGTTTTCTGTGAATATCTCGAAAACCGTAGGGTTTAGGAGGACCATTTTTTTTGTATGTTGATCTCAAGGGGCCATGTCAACCCATTCCATAACCACTCATTTCATGTATAGCGCCACCTAGTTAAACACAAAAAAGTAAAAATGAGGTATTGTAATTGAAGGTATCTGTGACCTAACATAGTCAAAACTGCACAAAATTGGAAGTGTAGGATCATTATGACACCCTCTGTATGCACGCCAAATTTTGTGGAATTCCGTTCATGGGGGGCCACACAATAAATTAATTTATGTTACTATACACCAACTGGCCTGTAGGTGGCCGGAGACAGTTTTCTGTGAATATCTCGAGAACCGTAGGGCCTAGGAGGTCCACCTTTTTTATGTATGTTGGTCTTAAGGGGGCATGTCAACCCATCCCATTACCACTTATTTCATGTATAGCGCCACCTAGTTAAAAATTAAAAAGCAAAACATTAGGTGTTTTCATCACAATATCTCTGGCTGACAAGGTCAAAACTGCACAAAATTAAAAGTGTAGGATCATTATGACACCCTCCGAATGCATGCCACGTTTTGTGTACTTTCGTTCATGGGGGGCCTTACAATAAAATAATTTATGTGTACATTTAGTGACGTACACCAACAAGGATTCCCGGGACACTGAAAGACCGGGGTACACAAAACTTGGTGGGCATGTACCCCCACATGGATAGCATGGAACCGTCATTTTTCGTTTTGATCTGTAGCCCCCCCGCTGGACTGGACCCCCCGAAAGGAGGGTAGGGCAGACACAGTTCTCTGTGAATATCTTGAGAACTGTAGGGCCTAGGATGACCATTTTTTTCCGTATGTTTGCCTCCAGGGGTCATGTTAACCCATTTCATGTGCACACATGTGCACAAACAGATATACACACACACACACATACATTCACAGTAATCATACGTATGACACATACTCACACAGTAGACATATGTACGCTTGCATGCACAGGCACATACGCAGGCACACACACAAGCACGCACACACACACACACACACACACACTCACACACACACACACACCTACACACATAACATAAACATAACACAAACAATCAAGAATTTCTCAGAATTATGAACAGGCAAGATGGAGGTGGGGTTGTATAAAATTGATTTTACATGTGAAATCTATGAACTAATCATGTTTTGGTACTTGTTGTCTAGCAGATACCAGTGAGAATTGAGTGTGGATAATGCAATTTAGTGAGACAGTTAGAATCATATAGGCCTTTCAGCGTGATTTCTTTTTGTGGAAAAAATGTGCTGGACTGGGCGGCGGCGGTCATATTTTGTACCGCTCTGCGGTACATCTAGTTCTCTATTAACATTAATGCTTACCTGAGTGTGTGTTGATGCAGCCTATTTTAGTTACTAGACTTGTGGTGTTCGCTATATATATAACTGATCAACATCTTGGACAATGAGTGTCACCCACTCCACAGCACTATTGTTAAGCAGAAGAGCCTGATCAGCTGGAGACTTCGCTCACTGCCTTGCACAACGGACAGACTGAGAAAGTCATTTGTCCCCAGGGCCATTGAACTGTTCAATGCCTCAATTAAGGGAAGAGGAGAGATAGACTTCTCTGCATAGTCTGTCTGCCTCTTCACCCCCTCCATGTTTGGTACTGTCTGTCCACTAGCCACTTGTACCACTGTCTTTATGCCTCACTGTTTGCGTGCTATATTAGCACATTAGCACATATGCATAACCCCCCCCCCCCTCCTCCATGTGCACAGCTGAACTGTGGCCACACTTATACTTTTTTTTAAATAGTTAAATATATAGATATATAGACTTTACTTTACTTCTGCACTGTTGCACTGTTGGACTTACTCATTTGCACTATCACCATGACCACTATCACCATTGCACTACCACCATGACACTCATTCACACAGAGCACCTTAGAGCACCTTACCATACCTTACTATGCACAGAGAATCACAGGCTCAGTCCCTGCCTCAGTCATTGCAAGCGCCTCTGATTGATTAATCACCACTATGTGGATACTGTTTTTTAGAATTGATTTAGATTAATGTAAGTGTTAGTTAGTATAATTTGTATTTTTGTAATATGTATTTTAGTATATTTTTATATATTGTATTAAGTGTTAGTTAGTATAAGTTGTATTTCAGTATACTTAGCATATTCTTTATCTTCTACTGTCCTTATTGCTTAGTTGTGTTTTTATATTATATACTTTAATTACTCTTTCTGCTGTTAAAGAATGTGTTTGTGTTGTATGTATGCTGCTGAGACCTTGAATTTCCCCTGGGGATCAATAAAGTATCTATCTATCTATCTATCTATCTATCTATATTTAATACACACAAGTGTATTACACTATTGACATTTCAGTTGAAAAGAAAAAAACTGCCTTTTAATACGTACAGTCGACCCCCCCGATTGTCGTAGTGTAATTCGAACTCTGCCTACTCATCCACAAGGAGGTAAACAGAACTGTCCTAGTACATGTGGAGCCTCTATCTGTTTTTCCTCTGAAATTGTGTGGTATGATAGCTCCCACTGAAAATACGAACTATCATGTAAGTTCAGAATCAGAATCAGAATCAGCTTTATTGGCCAGGTTTGCGTAAACAACAAGGAATTTGACTATAGTCAAAAAAAAACATTACAGGAATAAAAACAGAAGAGTAAGAATAGAATGAAGGACAGTATGTCCTATGGTTATGTATAACTAGATGTACCGCAGAGCGGTACAAAATATGACCGCCGCCCAGTCCAGCACATTTTTTCCACAAAAATAAATCACGCTGAAAGGCCTATATGATTCTAACTGTCTCACTAAATTGCATTAGCCACACTCAATTCTCACTGGTATCTGCTAGACAACAAGTACCAAAACATGATTAGTTCATAGATTTCACATGTAAAATTAATTTTATACAACCCCACCCCCATCTTGCCTGTTCATAATTCTGAGAAATTCTTGAATTGTGTGCATGTGTGCGTGTACACGTTTATGTTTATGTGTGTGTGTGTGTGTGTGTGTGTGTGTGTGTGTGTGTGTGTGTGCGTGCTTGTGTGTTTGCCTGCGTATGTGTGTTTGTGCATGTGCATGCATGCGTACATATGTCTACTGTGTGAGTATGTGTCATACGTATGATTACTGTGAATGTATGTGTGTGCGTGTGTATCTGTATATGCACATGTGTGCACATGGAATGGGTTAACATGACCCCTGGAGGCAAACATACGGAAAAAATTGGTCATCCTAGGCCCTACGGTTCTCAAGATATTCACAGAAAACTGTGTCTGCCCTACCCTCCTTTCGGGGGGTCCAGTACAGCGGGGGGGCTACAGATCAAAACGAAAAACGATGGTTCCATTCTATCCATGTGGGGTTACATGCCCACCAAGTTTCGTATACCCCGGTCTTTCAGTGTCCCGGGACTCATCAAAAAAAAAAGAAAAAAATTCTGACTAAACCTATATGACCGCCGCTTCGCTGCGCGGCGGTCATAATTACACTCGAGACCAAAACCATGCTTACTACTTCTATGTGGTTCTCCCTTCCGCTACAAGATGGAAATGCAAACTAAGGATGCAAACTAAATTTGAGGTGAAAAAATGGATGGTGTCCCAGATACAGGTGGTGACTCAACTTACATAGACTGCTCCTTCAACCCTAGTCTTACTGTAGGTGGGACTTCAAAGAGAAGAGTTGTTTTGTACATTCTTCCTGAAGAACTCCTTTACCTAAGCCACATTCTTTGTATAGACTGTATAAAACATCTCACACACACTACAAATTCAAATGACATTTCAGAAGTGATATAATAAACAACAGGTCTACTCTAGTGCAGATTTGTCCACCTGTCATAAGCCTATAAGGTCTGCCTGCTATGTCAGAGCTGCCAACTCTCACGCATTGACCGTGAAATTAATTAATTTGATTCGCTCCACACGCTCTCATGCCAATCCAATGCGTGAGGGTTGGCAGCTCTGCATGTGGTGGTCAGGGAGACTAGAACACACCTGCCATATGGTGGTCAGGAAGACTAGAACTCACCTGCCATGTGGTGGTCAGGGAGACTAGAACTCACCTGCCATGTGGTGGTCAGAGAGAC
>NW_027468657.1:20713884-20716384 GCF_046254945.1 Alosa pseudoharengus
TGTGTCTCAAGCCTTCTTGTCGGTGACTTTTATGAGCGTGTGTGTATGTTTGTGTGTTTATGTGTGTGTATCTCAAGCCATCCTCCGAGAAGTGAGACCAATGATGACTGAGGGCCAGCCATCTGGAACAGATGAGTTAATTTAAAACTGGACTGATTCCCCTGCCTTATTTTACGATTGTGGCTGTGACATGCAGTTTGTCAGGGTGGCAATGTTTGCCACCGTGTCTTTCTGTTAATCTCTGTATGTGGGCGTGTGTGTGTGTGTGTGTGTGTGTGTGTGTGTGTGTGTGTGTGTGTGTGTGTGTGTGTGTGTGTGTGTGTGTGTGTGTGTATGTGTGTGTGTGTGTGTGTGTGTGTAGGGTGGCTGTCAAGGTGGAATTGCTGAGGACATGGTGTGTGTGTGTGTGTGTGTGTGTGTGTGTAATAAAATAGCCAGATGTGTGTTGTCTATGGTGATTTATCCAGCCTCTCTGTCTGCTCTCTGTCTGAGTGGAGGAGGGTGAAATTAATTAATGTGCAGCCTCATCTTCTCATCGCCACGCCGACAGACAAAACAAATCACACCCCTCCATTTCATCCTCCCTTTCTTCCTCTGTTTTGATTTAACGATGACAATTGCATACAAATTTGGAACCAACATCTCCTTCACCCTGCTGCAAATCTTTTTTTTCTTTATATGCCTCTCAGCTGTTCAATAGCCTTCTTCCTGATGGGATGTGCGAGAGGAATAATTCACGGTCACATTCCTGCTCAGTACACAGTGAGCTGGTTTTCATTGCCACAGAAGGCACCTCAGAGTGGAACGTGTGGACAGGGGGTCTTATAGGGGTCTTTCAATCTCAATAGCCTTTCACTCAAGAATGACTCATTTTTTATGACTCATTCAAATGTCTTGTACATTTGTACAAAGATATTTCAACAGTTGTCCCCCATATCATTCTGTGGTTATTCTACTGAGGTCTTTTCATTAGAGTTTTTAAGAAGTTTTCATGAGAGTTTCTAGAGAAAGTTTTTTTTATTATTTTCTTTATAGTGTTTTCATTTCACATTGAGCGACTAAACCGTCACTCTGTGCCCTTACACTGTCAGGTGCTCCAGATGGGTCACTCAAGGGCATCTCTAAAGGACATCCTACAGAACAAGAGCATGCTTCTCGGATCAGAGTTGGACTGATAGATCTCGTCTTTTTTGACTATGCACTTGCATTGAGAACACATACACACAGAGAGACACACAGAGAGACACACATATGCACACACAAACACACACACACACACACACACACACACACACACACACACACACACACACACACACACACTCACACACACTCCACTGCCGAAGTAATGGATTGCAGAGTTGTACGTCATTGCAAGGCCCAGCGATGCCTCAGTCTTCAGTCTTAATTCCCAACTCCCCCTGCTGACTCACGGCATATTCAGGAGCCGTTTGTCACGCCGGACAGTGCCATTCCCAACAACAAGCAGGAGCGATGTCCAATTTTCTTTTGGGGAATGGCACGAATACATCTTCCTGCACCAGGAGACCGAGTGCTGCATCCTGTACAGCGGGAGAACATGGGTCATTTCTGTGGAGGAGGAGGGAGGGAAGAGGCTGAGAGAGAGAGAGAATAAAGAAAGAGAAGAGTGTGTATTTTCTTCAAAGACATCTTTGTGTATGAGGTCATGTGTGTGTCTCTGTGTTGTACACACATGCTGTGTATGACTATGTGTGTTACTATTATGTTGGTAAGAAGATGTGCATGCGTGTGTGTGTGTGTGTGTGTGTGAATGGTAAATGTGTATGTTAGTGTAATTGTGTGCTGCCGTTCTTGGCACCACAATGCCCCTCTGCCTCCGTACGTGATAGAGCGGGCAGTTAATTTGCTGCGAGCTTGTCTATCTCTCATTCTCCCCCCAGAGAGGAGAGGCTTCCTGCGCATCATTAGGGTGATCCATCAGCCGGCCCCAGATTTATGGGAACAAATCCACTCTCTCATTTACAAAGAGGCCTAGCCGCCATGCTATCAGCACGAGAGGTTGGGGAATAGTGTCCGAGTTATTCCCTGCTTATACGTGACCTTGGAGACTTTCTTTCTCTTTGTCACCTGAGGTCCTTCTCATATGTGTCACAACAAGACCACAAGGGCTTTCTTTGGAAGTGTGATTTTTGTGAAAAGATGCATTATAATTGCCATCTACATCTCATAATTTTATTTCATTGCACCAGGAATAGACTAAGGTTGCAGAGGGTAAGTGGCGTGGTGTCAAAGAGTATTGGCAATGTCCAGGACACCAGGTATCTAGGACGCAGTGGTGTGCCAGTTTGAACTTCCTCAAACTAATTGGGAATATGAAGGAGGTGGGGGGGATTATCAACCTACTTTCACAGAGTTGATGGTTTATTGTGGCTTTATAATACATGTTTTAATCTAATTCATCACGTTATGTGTGTTGGGATGATGAAGGGATGATAATGATGATGCTAGATAGTCATAG
>NW_027468657.1:20721384-20726384 GCF_046254945.1 Alosa pseudoharengus
CCCTTAGATTCTCATCACATCAGCACCCATACATCACTGCACCTCCTCCTCCTTCATAAACACAAACAAAACTCTGGCTCCGTCTGCATCCGCGTCCGTTCTCCTTGTGTGCAGGGGATGATGGGATGTCTTCCCACTGGCCCGTCACACTCCGGCCTTATCGGCGGGTGATTGGCAGGAGCTGGGCGCCGGCAGACTGGTCTCGGCGGGAGACTGATTGAGAAATCACACGACTCATGCACACCCTCATGTACTCATTAGCATGTCTGTGGACGTCACGCTAACCTGTAAAGGTCGTATGGAGATTAAGAAAGTTTGTGTCTTTTTTGTCATTTTAAGTACAATAAAGTGTGTTTAGCATGTCTACGGATGTCTTGGAGATTAAAGGAGCTATGTGGAATTCTGTAGGATTCGAGTGATTTTGAACGCACTGTATTTGATACAGCACCACATGTGTACTAGCTGGGTTGCATGCTAACTTCAGTGGATATCTGGACAACACAGAGCATAGAGAGCATGCGTTTTTATATTATTGATATTACATCGGTCTTCACATTCGGTTGCTATTTCATCGTCATCGTTGAACGTTTTGAACTAAAAACATCCACATGGTTCCTTTAAAGAGGTTTGTGTTGTTTTTTAAAAATGTAGGAGAAGTGTGTTGAATTTCCTGGTCCACCTACTCCAGGACAAAAAGCTCATTTAGACACCAGGTCCTGTACAAAGACATTTGCAAGATCTTGACTACAGGTTATGGTTTTCACTAAATAGCATTATTAAAAAAAAAGACTGATTCTCAAAGAGCTGCACATCCAATTTAACTTGTTTGTCCACATTTTCACCTCATCCTAACTATATGTAAATATTAGTTATAGAAATACCTGAGGTGGACTGGTACAGATGGACATGTATGTATTTCCAGGTGATCTCAATACTAATCAGGGGAAATGTTGACATGCATCGAAGACATGAGTTAACACAGAGCAATGGTTTTACTGTGTTTGAATACATGTCTACAGGCTTAAGGGCATTGGAAAGAGCATTTTCTCTGTGAGAGTATGGCTACAGGCAAAAGAAACATAATTGTCCTCAATGTTTTACAAATTGCTTTTAGACTTTCATCCAAAGCCAAGCAATCTCTTCAGACATAGATTGGTCTAGGCTTCCACTTCTTCCAGGGATGATTTTTCTCATCGAACACCTTTCTTAGGTGGTTTCTGTCAAGGTGACACAATTGACCTTAACTTTGTAATTACCTGCAGAAACACAAAAAGAATAGAAAGACAGGTGGAGAGAGGGAGAGAGAGGAAGAGAGAGAAGAGATGATGGGAGACAGTAAAAGAAACAGTGGGAAATAGAGATAGGAACTAGAGAGAGTGATGTTTTTCTGTAAAGGGAGAGAGCGGCCAAGAGGCTCACACACAGGAAGACAGACAGGAAGATGGAAATGGAAAGAGAGAAAGAGAGGGAAACACAGAGCAAGCGAGCGATGAGGTAGAGAGCAGAGACACGGGTATCCAGTGAGAGTGCCAGAGGGAAAAACAGAGAGAAGGGCCTAATGAGAAGCTACAAAGAGGTGTGAGTGTGGGAGGGGACCGAGAGAGAGATAGAAAAATAGAGCGAGTGAGAGAAAGAGAGAGAGAAATAGAGCGAGAGAGAGAGAGAGAGAGAGAGAGACATAAAGCGAGTGTGTGAAAGAGAGAGCTGGGTGGTTAGTTCACCTGATAATGAGTGCAGGGGGCAGCATATGGTATCAGTGCTGGGGAGCACGGCGTGGAGGTGTCATTTCCACCTGTGATTCCCATCACAGCAGAGGCAGGAGGCTGCAGGATGGAGGCTGGACAGACCATTCCCTGGGGGGTGGTGTGTGTGTGTGTGTGTGTGTTGGGGGGGATCACCAGGCCTCCATCTGGAGCACTGAAAGCTGTGACACATCCAATTTACCCACACCCGCTGATCAGCAAGATCACACACCCACACAACCACACACACACATACACACACACACACACACACACACACACACACCATACACATACACACACACACACACACACACACACACACACACACACACACACACACACACACACACACACACACACACACACAGGAGGCTGCAGTGTACACGACACACACACCTTATCAGAGGTGACAAGCCAAGCTTGCAGGGCCCCGTCTGCCCCAGATATGTGAAGCTGGTGCACTGGTGAAGACACGGCTAGGCTCACGAGACCTCATTTCCTCTCCGTGCCCCAGTCCTGCTGCTGCGGCTAGGCTCACGAGACCTCATCTCCTCTCCGTGTCTCCGTCCTGCTGCCTAGGCCTTAGACGAGTCAGACGAGACAGAACCGTAGTACACAAGAGAGGTGTCCTCCTGATTAATTATTATTAATGTTACGTGTATCAATAACTTATGCAGTTTTTTTGCACATGTTCTGCGTTTTACAATTCAATGCTCTCATGACCCACTTCTCTAGATCGGGTCATAACGACCATTTCCACAACTACATTACAATCACAAAAAAGTAACTGTTCCTAGTTCTCTAAATTTAGTGTTCCAGGTTCCAGAGAATATGTGACTTTCTACCACAATACACTTGTCACACTTTCACCCAGACCAGAGCTGGAGTGAGTCTTTCAATGACCCTCCAGTCTCTCTCTCTCTCTCTCTCTCTCTCTCTCTCTCTCTCTCTCTCTCTATCTCTCTCTCTCTCTCGGCAGAGGCACTGGGGCGCTGGATAGCTCCCAAATCTGAACTGGACGGGCAGGCAGGTAAATCACCTCCTCTGAGATTGGCAGGCAGAAATAAGACAGGGGATCAAACTCAATTTCACAGCAAGGACGGCAGACGCCACGACGCCTAATCTGGGCCAGCGCAGGGCTGGAGGCGTCTGGGAGGTGTGCTGAGGCCCCCTCGGCTGTGTCCCAAAGCACAATCTAGAACAACTCTAAAATCAGGGAGAAACACTCTCGCTATAAGGGTATGGGTGGGCACAAAAATAAACAGACCTGGTTGACAAACATGCTCTTATAGTGACTCAATTAATGCTGTGAGAACAGAGACTAAGTGTTCTGATGTCAGGGAATAGAAAAATATTCACTAATTAGACATATGTCATAAATGCTTGTGCTACTGTGTGTATGTGTGTGTTTGTATGTTTGTGAGACAGACAGAAAGAGAGAGATCAGAGTCCAGATTCAGTCAGGTTTTGTTTTTCACTTTCTTTATTGACCAAAAAGTAATAGTCCCTAATCTTTAAACCATTACAATTATTACATTATTAATGAAGTCACTATGAATTAACTAGACATAATGTAAAATATTGTAAGCTTGAGTAATTACTACAACTCCTGAATATGTATAAAGAATTAATATCTTAAGGAATAAGTTAGAAAATAAAAGGATTTTATACTGTTATTAAATGGGGAAGTTAATGTCTGTGAGTAAATGGTTACATCACGTGAGGGAACTAGGAGGTGACAGGCTGTGTGGAAGGAGACACGTGTAGAAACTGAGTCGGAATTAAACGGAACTGTTCTTGAGCATATCCATCTCTTTCTTGTGTCTATAAAGTGAGGAATCCACCTGTAGACGAACCCAGGAGTCAGGATTTAGTTTACAATATCAATCTTATATAGCACCTTTACTCAACCCAAACATTAGGACCAGTGAAGAGGTAGCTCTTAGAGCAGAACCTTGCTGAGTAGAGCAATTGTGAGGTGTGTGTGTGTGTGGGGGGGGGGGGGGGGGGGGCATTTTACTTGTTCACCCCAGATTATCTCATTTTAGCAATTTCTCTCTCTCCCTCCCTCCACTCGCACTGACCACAGATGGCCTTAGATACCAGATCTGGTCATGAGTCTCTGACTCCCACTCTGTTGCTCCAGGTCAGGCTATGATCTGGCCCTGATTCCCCGCCTCTACAGTCAGCCCAGATCTGGGTTAGATGTGTCTCAGAAGTGGCTGCCCCTTGAAGAGTTACCGCAGCTCGAGGTCTCCTAAGGCCATTGTGCAAATGAAATCACTCAGCGTCCATTTGGACATCTTAATGTGCGTTTTTTTAAAGAAGGCTCATTTTGGAGCACGGTTATTAACAGCAGCTATGGTAGACCCTTTATTGGAGTTTCCTCAACGAAGGCAGCAGTGAAGCGATTCAATACATTACTCCCACTGCGACTAATGGCACATAATCTACACATGACAAAGATTCTGCTCGTTTAATTTTCTAAATATTACCCCCTTTCATAAAACTGATGACTCTTGGCATGTGAATGGCCCACGAGGTGTAGAGGGAGCACAATGATAATGTCCAATTACAACCGTCTACAGTCATCAGACTTAATCCGAGAGGAAAGAATACATTAAAACACTAAAAAGTAATTTTATGTATTGGACTATTAGAGTTTAGTAACTCAGAGAGAAGCTCTCTCTGGTTCCGACATGGCCCTGATCTCATATCAGCTGGGCTTTTCTTTTCTTTTTTGTTGTTTTTTTATGTTGGCAGAAAGTGGTTGGCATGCAGGTGAAGTCAGATAAGGTGAGATCACTCATTCATAAAGCAAAATTTAAATCAACAGGAGGCGACACTGAGTTGAAATGTTTCTTGAATGAGGTACTTTACACTATATATACTATACACTACTTTTGCTCAAAATTTAATGTAATGTACTTCAGGTTAAGCAGAAAGGGTTTTATTGTAACTGTTTCACAGACTAACGCAGGATCCCCTCCCCTGGGTTTATTTAAAGAGTAATGAGTGGAAGTCATGCTCCAGCGCAGGGTTACTGAAGTGATGGCCAGGGTAAGAGATAATCCTGACAGCCCCCCATACACCACACACACACAATTCACAAACACACTGGTGTCAGTCTAATAAAATGAGGTGGCAATCACGCTAGAGGGAATGAATCAATAGTGGCAAAGAGTGACACAGTAATAGGATCAGAAAAGTTCTATGGCTGAGAGAAAGTCCTTCGGGGTGGCGAAATGAGGTTTC
>NW_027468657.1:20731384-20733884 GCF_046254945.1 Alosa pseudoharengus
ACACACACACACACACACACACACACACACACACACACACACACACACACACACACACACACACATACACACAACACACACGCACACACACATACATGCCCCTACCTAGCCATGATCTCCCTTTGTGTGTGTGTGTCTGTGTGTGTGTGTGTGTGTGTGTAGGGAGGTCCTGGAGCGGTCAGAGGGTCTGGATCGATCCCCTGTGGATTTGTGGACTGCACCTCAGGGCTGGGCGTGCAGGGTCGGGAGGGTGAGTTATGGGGCCAAGGCAGTAAAAAATGTGACCTGATAGTGGGGGAATGGAGGATGACCCCTACCATAAACACTTACACACACATACACACACACACACACACACACACACACACACACACACACACACACACACACACACACACACACACACACACACACACACACACACACACACACACACACACACACACACCACAGACACGCATGATAGGGTCTAAGAGTGGGTAATAAGTCCACACTGACCCCACCACCTTCCACACTCCGTTTTAAATTTAAGGCTTCATCAGCAGGACCTGCACATCTCTCATCAGTCAGCAGCATCACAGCAGCTGCCCAGAAAGACATGTCTCTCTCTTTCCCCATTTCTCCCTCTCTTTCTTTCTTTCCCTCTCTCTCTCTCTCTCTTTTTCTAAGTGGGTGTGTCTTTTATTAGGGAACCCGTGGGTTAATAGGTGGTTTAAGAGACACTCTGATAAAAAGCTGAGCCCTGCACTAAATGAGAAGCACTAAGGCATATTACCTCTGCAGCAGGCTGCCGTAGTAACGAGACCGGCCGTTTATGGGGACAGTCGTTACCTAATGGCCAGGTGTCATGTTATGTCTCTGCTGATGTCAGATTACATGGACGTTGATGGCGACCTTGTCACAATTATACACACGTACAGCTGATCTTTAACATGCTGATGACATGTACATCGTCTCTCTCTCTCTCTCTCTCTCTCTCTCTCTTTCTCTCTCTCTCTCTCTCTCTCTCACTCGCTCTCTCTCTCACACACACACACACACACATGCACTTAGTACTGTTATGCTGATCATGAAGGCATTAAACATGGGCTGCACTATGAAACATGAAACACTTTGTATGAGTATGTGCGTGTATGCCCATGTGTGTGTGTGTGTGTGGGGGGGGGGGGGTGAGTTTATGTGCGCCCGTGTGTGTGTGTGTGTGTGTGATTATATGCGTGAGTGTGCATTGCGCCCGCATGCTTGTGTGTGTGTGTGTGTGTGAATAGCAGAGCAGTGTGCGGGGGCTTGAATCGATGGTCCTGTTCAGGCCTGCGGCCCCTGCGCTATAGGAGCCAAGCACTCCAGGTAATGAACTGCCCGTTTGATAGATGCCCCGCACAGAGCCACGCTGCACTCTGCTACCCCAGCAATTCTCTGATTGGCCATTCCTCTTCACTCACACCTTCGCCAGGCTCCGGGCCCATCACACGACCAACACCCACCCCACTCCTGGCTGATCGGCAGGGGGAGGGAAAGTTTGGTGATGTCCCCTCCATCTGACATGTTGCTGGATTCCGGTTCTCGGGCAGCCATCTGTTTTTTTTTTTAATGCAGATTTTCACATTTCGGAGTGAAGTTGTACACAAAGCTTTACATCCAAGAGTGAGAGTTTGCAGTTGTGAATGCTTGCATAGTCTCCTTCCTCCCTCCAGTGATATGTACAGATACATTCACACACACACACACACACACACACACACACAGTAAGACACACACACACACTCTCTCTTACACACACACACATACACACACACACACACAAACATACTGTACACACAGGTGAACCTGGACTGGGTGCAGAGCCATTATCTTTGGCCACTCAGACTCCAGAAGTGCCCTCAGGAGCGCCTGAGTGCCTCTCATCTGCAGTTCTTATGCAGGAGACTGCCCTTTACCACGTGGACAACTCCTCTCCCTATTCCCCAGAAACGTCACTGTTTAACCTTTTCCCATCAACATTCTCAGTAAAATGGGTACCACCAGCACACGCGTCAAACACAGATTTGTGTTTTTATGCTGTTAAGAACAAACAATGAAGTGTAATCCTCACCTAGCAGTTATTGCGTAAAATATACTGAATCATGTATTTCCTTTTTTTTTCTTTTGAACATGCACTTATGACTCGTTACTGAAAGAGCACGCAAGTGTGAAGATGCTGAGGGTTCATGGCGGGTGTTCCATGATTATGATTCTGAATTGCACACACACACACACACACACACACACACAGACACACACATTGTACAATACCTGTAAATGTCTTTACAGTAACGTAATGTATCTCTACCGACTTGCCAACAACCAAAAGCAAACATTTTGCCTCCAAATGAATCCTCTGTCTTATGGAGATAAGTGTATAATGGTGTAATTACTGTAAAACCTAGCTGATATGGTAGGAAGGGATGAGCATGCAATCTTTAACTGTTAACAATGAATGCCTTGAATATATTTGCTCTAT
>NW_027468657.1:20738884-20878884 GCF_046254945.1 Alosa pseudoharengus
AGGAAACCTGCCGCTTGCCGCTGGCTGATGTGATCCCCACCTTAGAGAGGTCAGGTCCTATGTAAGCTCTGTGTAAGACCTTATGATGATGACAGGTGGAAATAATTAAGCTCAACAAGAACAGCACAAGACTTACAGAAAGGTCAATCTCCTGGCTAGTGCTCTGTGTGTATATGTGTGTGTGTGTCTCTGTGTGTGTCTGTGTGTGACACACGTAAAACATTTCGTGTAAATTCATGATTAAGGAACTCATAAATAACCATACATCCACCATACAATTACTGTGTGTGTGTGTGTGGGTGGGTGGGTGTGTGTGTCTGTGTGTGTGTGTGTGTGTGTGTGTGTTTGTGTGTGTGTGTGTGTGTTTGCGTTTGTATGTGTGTGTGTATGCATACGCCTACATGATAACAGTTAATTGGCCCCGAGGTTGACACGGAGCCCTTGGGCTTGTCCTGTGTGTATGCGCCGCCTTGCGTGTGCATGGGGCATAATAATGGCTGTTTAAGCCTGTGGTGCGAAAGTAAATCTGCCGCCGCAGCACTGATAGCTCTCCCTCTCCGGGGCCAGAGCCCAGTAAATCTCTGCGGCCCGCAGACAACCGAGGATCGATCCATCAGGGGACCGGACCTTGGAGGACGTTCCCAGCCAGACCGCGGATGGGTGAATAATGGCGCTCTGAATGAAATAAAGGGGTGCGGGACAGACCAGAGAGGAGAGGAGAGGAGAGGAGAGGACAGGACAGGACAGGAGAGAAGAGGAGAGGAGAGGAGAGTGGAGGAGAGGAAAGGGGAGGAGAGGAGAGGAGAAGAGAGGAGAGGGGAGGAAAGGAGAGGAGAGAACAGGGGAGGAGAGGACAAGAGAGGAGAGGAGAAGAGAAGATAGGTGAGGGGAGGAGAGGAGAAGAGAAGATAGGAGAGGGGAGAAGAGGAGAGGAGGAGAAAGGAGGAGTGGAGAGGAGAGGAATGGGAATATGAGATGAGAGGGGAGAGAGGAGGGGAGAGGGGAGGAGGAGGAGAAAGGAGGAGTGGAGAGGAGAGGAAAGGGGAGATGAGAGGAGGGGAGGAGAGGGGAAGAGATGATAGGGGAGGAGAAAGGAGGAAAGCTGCTGCTGATGCTGGATATACTGTGGGCTTGACCTGGATCAGAGCTGCACAATGATCTGTGTGTGTGTGTGTGGGGGGGGGGGGGGTGGGTGCGGGTGCGTGTGCGCGTGTGCGTGTGCATGTGCATGTGCATGTGTGTGTGTGTGTGGCGGCAGAAATCTTTTTTTTTGGGGGGGGGGGCGTTCTTGTATGAAGGTGAGTGTGTAATATGTTAGATATGGATTGGATCTCTCAATTTGGGGGAGAGGAGGGCAGGAGTGAAATCAACTCTGTGTCATGGGTGAGGGAGGATGTATAAGACATAACATGACTGTCCTTGTGGCTTTGGTGAAGAATTAAAGCAACACAATGCAGCTTTTGTACTTTAATATTTCAAACTCATTCTGATCCTACACTGACTCATGATACGGAGAATTAAATCTCTCCCATTGCCATTGCACGCCCGGAACGCTTTATAATGTTGGGTTAGGTAGGATCATGATCCTTCTGGTCGGTTTTAGACTAACTGGGTACCATATTGAATACAGACGCCAAGGAGCCTAAATATCAAATCCTCCATCCTGTTGTTTTAAAACACACACACACACACACACACACACACACACACACACACACACACACACACACACACACACACATCCTGTTGACCATCCATGTCAGGCATGTCAGACTGCGAGCTCCATGGGGCATGACAAGAACAGAAGGAGAGAGAAAAAGAGGGTGGTGATCATGGGAAAATGACAAAGAGAGAGAAACAGTGAAAAAGAGAAGAAGGGAACAAGAGATAGAGGAATGAGGGATATAGCCGTGCAGAAAATTAACTGATAAGGAGGGGGGGGGGGTTATGGGATGAGGAGACCAGGAAACGGAGGAGGAGGGGGAGGAGGGGGGGTTATGGGATGAGGAGACCAGGAAACGGAGGAGGAGGAGGAGGAGGGGGGTGATGGGGTGAAGAGAGGGAGGAGGAGGAGAGAGATGTGTGAGGAAGAGGATATCATAAGGCAGCACCATGACTGATGAGGGTCAGATCAGGTGCACTGACCCAATATCTCTACCACCTTCAGTTCTGTCTGTCCTGCTCTACCTCACCAGCACACACACACACACACACATGGGCATATGTACACACACACACACACACACACACACACACACACACACAGACACACACAAACACACACACAGATACACACACACACACACACACACACAGACACACACACACACACACAAACACAGACATACAGACACACACTCATGCACATACACACTCATGCACATACACACACGTGCGTGCACACACACACACACACACACATACACACTTACACTCACACACACACGCACACACACACACACACACACACACACACACACACACACACACACACACACACACACACACACACACACACACACACACACACACACACACACACACACACACACACACATACATACATGCTGTCACCTAAACACTGTCACCCACATGCTGTCACCTAAACACTGTCACACACCCACCGTCACACACCCATCCACCGTCACACACCCTTGGATCATTCAGCACAGCTTTTTCAGCCCAGCCTAGCCCAGCGCCTGTAGCCTCATCCCATCACACTGCACACTGGTCCTTAACTCGCCCACCCGCCTAACATGCCCCTCACTCTCTCTACAGACTCCCATTCCAGCCCCACACACCCCTCACTCTCTCTACAGACTCCCATTTCAGCCCCACACACCCCTCACCCTCTCTACAGACTCCCATTTCAGCCCCACACACCCCTCACCCTCTCTACAGACTCCCATTTCAGCCCCACACACCCCTCACTCTCTCTACAGACTCCCATTTCAGCCCCACACACCCCTCACTCTCTCTACAGACTCCCATTTCAGCCACGGTCAAACCTCGAGGGAATACTTGGTATTTGGTGGACAATAATTTACAGTTTTTTTCAACTGCTTAAACACTAAATCTTTGCTTGTCACACAATTTTCTATACATGTCTTTCAAACATCATAACCCCACACTAAATCTGCAAAACCATACACTAATTCTCAGTGTTTGACTCAGTTTTCAATTTCCTAAAACACATTTTTGCAAAACACCACACCACACACAATTTTCTACCTAACACACAAAAATCTAACAGGAAGTAACTTGATTTCAACACAACCCATCAAAATGCCAGTATTTTACAGCCAACCAGAAAAAAAACTAAGCAAAATACAATGACCACAAATAATTGAGCTAATGGTAATTTGGGGACAATCAAAAATACAGTAAAAAAGTTTTACATAAAATCGACTTTACAGTTTACAGTAAGCTAAAGTCCGATTACAGTAATTTTCCTTTCAAAGTATATGCATTGGTTCTGAACATTTCAACCGGAAATCCTTTAGGAGCATATTGAAAGAGTTTATACCTACAGTATATAGAGAGTATATCTATTCATAGGCTATATTAAGGCAATGATTTGATGGTGTTCAGTAAAGTAATGAGTGAAAGAAAGAGAGTGAAGCACTGGTGATTTGGTGTGGATTCGCAAACAGAAAAAACACTATTTTTGGTTTCTCACACACAATGGGCAAAACCCCTCAATTATCCTGTAAAATGAAACTTTAGATTCAAAACAATGTTATTTCTTCTCAAAATGGTATTTTGTTTTCAAATGACACACACAAACTAACACTGAATAGACATTTAGAAGAACCAGTTGAACATGCTCAATGTAAAACACTATGATGAATGGAAAACACTTCTTCTCCATTCATCATAATGACAAAATGGCTTTTTTTGTTCAGTGTTACACTTACTACAGACAGTACATACAGTACATTAAGTGTGTGTTGTAAAATATTTGAGAATATTATTTTTATACTCAGAACACACAACACTGTAACAAATATATTTTATTTTTCCCCACAAAAACAATTTACACAGTGTACATCCCAACCAACATAAAGTTGCACATACAGTGGTCTACATACAAAACATGGGCACATGGTTGCCCATGTGATGAGTTAGTGTGCATAGTAGGGCAATTCACTTTGAATTTGAATGTGTGAATGTGTGTTCCTTGTGAAAATAAGAGATTTTCTTCATGAAAATTGTGCCAAATGCAGAGAATTGTGTATAGTGCTGGGTAAAAAAACTGTGTTTTACAGCTGCAATTAGAGTGTGAAGCAGGAATTGTGCTTGTAGTTTAGCAGAATTGGTTCAGGGGGTTGGCGCATGTGTTGTGGTCATTGTGTCTCAAGTACCAGTTTTTGTGTGTAAACAATTGAGAAAAACTGTAATACACATATTGATAGTATAGAAAATAAATAACGGGAAAATAAGTATCAAAGAAACATGACCATATATGACAGGAACCAGGAGCGTATGCATGGTTTGTTTCAATGTGAGTGCCAATGCGTATGCGTGCGGTGCGCGCGGCGCTAGGATAGGGAGAGAGCGGGGTGCATGCATGAGTGCGCGCGTTAGAGCGCGTGTTGTGGAAGAGGTGTCACTGCGGCTGGGGTCGACTTGTTCCGCTCCGTAGCGTCCTAAAACAGTAGCAGCGAAAGGTCTTCACCACTCCTGTACAGGTTTTCTGGCAGGTGTGCGTTTTTTCATCTCTCAATTCACATCGGGAGTTTTTTGTGTTAACAGAAGAGACCCCTCCAGTGTCCTTTTTGGGAATTCGAAATGCACGAAAGGTACAGTCCGTAATGGAACCTCGCACGAAGGACGCACATGGACCACTTGACAGCGACAATGACGCGGACCCTGACTGTCCTCGCTTTCGTGTTTACTTTCATCCAAAGTAAGTGCACTGTTGCTGTTTGTGTTTTTTTTTTTCTTTGGGTGGGTGGGGATGTTTGGTTTGAAAAAAAAGAAAGAAATCAGCTATGGCTCCGGTAACGCTGCAAAAACTGTCTGACGGGACAGTTCAGCAAGATGTACAGTCACTCTGATGACAGTGTATACCGCATGACGCGCAACAAAACGTATTTGCGCATGGAATGGTTGTCACACGAAAGCACGGATATAAAGTAGCATATGCTATATTGTCTCTCATTAGAAAAAAAAATGTCTACTGTAAATGGACGAGCTGGATTGTACATCCAACTCGATTGCATGTATTCACAAACGGTGATCATGAGTTGTACGCCAACTCGGAAATGGAAGTTTATGTTTTAGGCATACGTCAGTGTTTTGTGTCCTACTATATGTTTCAGCACAAACAAATGGTGCTGCTCCATGTGACGAAAGTGGTACTGTCACTATGCAAGACAGGCGCATATATCACACTTAACGGCCTTGGCCCCATTTACGCTGTCCCGTTATGGCCCTACTCTTTATCCAAGTGCAGCCACCTTACCTTGATGTAAGCCATGCAGTTCGGGGTCGTCTGAAAGGCTCTTACGCGCTATTTTGCTGCGGGCAGGCACACTTTCTTTTTTCCTTATTGTGTGTTTACGAAGTAAGGACACAAAAGCGATCTTTGCAGCGAGAGCATCTGAGTGAATGTTTGGTTCAGTCAAGGATTTCCTTTTTATCTGTTATGCCGCTCCTCTGTCATGGTTACTGGTGACCTTAGACTGAGGGACAGCAATTTCTACAGAATGTGACTTGATGTTGTTTACTCAGCAGGAATTGAAAATTGATTTTTACAGACACCTCAGATGATGTAGCTAATGTGACCTTGGAAGTCTTTTTTGGTCTGGCTAGTAATGTAGGGACAAGCTGTAGGGCCTACATGTTTGCAGTAGGCCTGTGCAGCACCTCATTTATTGGAGTGAAGTGGCATCACTTTTCAAATACAATTGAAAAGTTCTCTTTCTTGGCTTCTGTGCACTTAGAATACGTCTGCGTTGTCTACCGAGAGCCTTACATCTAGATAAGCTCCAGAAGCTCCAGATCATATCTCACCTCCAGCATCGATCGGGAGATGAGAAGCTATAGACTCCGTTGTTCGTCAGGGCATCTATTCAGCTACCAGACTCTCTTTTTTCTCCTCTCTCTCTCTCTCTCTCTCTCTCTCTCTCTCTGTCTCTCTCTCTCTCTGTGTGTGTGTGTGTGTACAGGCCTGTTTTTTTACCCACTGTTTCTCACACTTGGAAACAGCACAAGCAACACTGTACCTTTATAATTAATTATGTATTTGCATAAAATCCTCAGAAAGTGCAGCCTTCATGCATTTAAAAAGGATTTATTATAATATGGTTATAGTTATGGTTATGGGATTGGGCTGACACTTTTGTCCAAAGCGACTTACAAATAAAAGCAATACAATAGTTAAAATTAACAGTGAACAGTGAATCAAATTGGTAAGACTAATAATCAATAATGTTAATGCAATATCAATGATCAATAGCCTAATGAAAATAAACAAATACTATAATATACAAATCATAACTCCTAAGAACCACTTAATAAACTAGGTGTATGCTGAACAGATATGTCTTTAGACCCTTCTTGAAAGACCCAAAACTATCGCAGCAATGGAGAGCACTGGGCAACTCATTCCACCAACAAGAAATCACTGAGGAAAGGCAAGTGGTTAAAACAGTGTTATGACTTTGTGTGTTTTGTCATTTTGCGTTTATTTTTCCTTTCTTCTTGTGTTCTTTTCAACTCTCTGTCCTTTACTCAAGACTCCTTTTGCTGTCATGGTAACCAGTGAGAGCAGGCAGTGCTCCAGCTGTTCAGACAGAAGATTTGTTTTTTGTTTTCTGTTGTATCGTGACCTTTTTCAACTTCAGGATTGTTTGTTGACTTGCTATTTTCCAACATTTTCTGTTCTATAAATTATAGTTTGAACTGTAAGAACCATGAGTTGTTGTAGTGAAGTGAAGTCTCAACTCCATTCAGTCCTCCACTACACTCTGCTCTCCACTCTACATGTGAACAGAGCAACAAACAGGCTTCTCATTGGATGTTTTTACCAATTACTCCTGGAATACACAGGGCACACTGAACACAGGAGGTGCTAGACATGAGGGAGGTTATTTCATAATGTGTTGTCGTGAATAAACATTACAGTTTTTTACAATTGTTTACACACGTTTTCAAAACTCTGTGTCTATTTTTCAAAACTCCACACACAAAACCCACAACTGCTCACACAAAATGCAAAATGCCCCAAATCTCCAGCAAAATGACACACAACATTCAAAATGTCAAAAACACATGTTTAAAGCAAACATTCGCCTCACATTACAAACACTTTTGTCATAATATGACATTTTGGATACATCATGTACACACTGTTGCTCAAAACCTAAAGCTCTTCTGTCTTAGGCTTTCTATATGTATTTCCATACAAGAGTGAAAGTTACGGTATCAACAAAGAGAAGTTGAAATACACAGTAAAAAGGCAAGCAATATTGAAACCAAAAATAGTGATTTTTCCCAAATAATTTGCTGTTGTGAATACAGTATTTTACAGCAAACAAGAAAAAAAGCAAAGAAGAATACAGTGACCACCAGATGTACATGGAGTTTTGAAAACACTGATTTTGTTTTTTTCTAAAGACAAGTGTGTGTGTGTGTGGGGGGGGGGGGGGGGGGGGGTCGTGTACAGTATGTATTCATAGGCCTATAGACCCTTTCAACTGCATAAACAAACAATTCTACAGTAAGCGTTCCTAAGGCATTTCTGGAGGCACAGAAAAATGTATTGATCTAATGGTATACTGTAACATGGGGACAAACAAAAATAGAGTAAAAAGACAAATTTTACATACTGTAAAGTCAACTTTTTGTAGAACATTACTGTAAGCTAAAGTCCGATTACTGTCATTTTCAAAGTATCTGCATTGGTTCTGAATATTTCAACCGGAAATCCTCTAGGAGCAGATTGAAAGGGTCTATACCTATATAGAGAGTATATCTATTCATAGACCTATACTAAGGCAATGATTGGATGGTGTTCAGTAAAGTAAACAGTGTTTGCACATGTGAAGAGAAAGAGTGAAGCACTGGTGATTTAGTGTGGCATTTTGATGGGTTGTGTTTGAAGAACGAAATCAAGTTACTTCCTGTTAGATTTTTGTGTGTTAGGTAGAAAATTGTGTTTGGTGTTTTGCAAAATGTGTTTTAGTCAATTGAAAACTAAGTCAAACACTGAGAATTAGTGTATGGTTTTGCAGATTTGGTGTCGGGTTATGATGTTTGGAGGACATGTTTAGAAAATTGTGTGACAAGCAAAGATTTAGTGTGTAAGCAGTTGAAAAAAACTGTAACACAAACAGGGAAGCACGAGTACATTCCAAAATGAAAACGTAAAACACATCAGACATGAACCATTCTCTCTAGGAATCCCTCTACCCCCCAGTACAGATGGAACTGAGCGGCCATCTTGCACGCTACATTATGTTTGCTCCTGTAGGTCAGAGTTCCATCCACTGTTGATCAAAGTGATTTTGGTTCTTCCTCACTCTATCAGTGGAACATTCACAGACGTGCACAGAGATACAGTAGCAGTGACAGGGTCCACGCTCCCAGGTGATCCATTCTTTATCATCCTGAGGACAACGAGGAAGCAGAGAGATGGAAAAGTACACAGCCCCAGTGGGTGTCATCTCCTGTACTCCCATAACTATCTTATGGATGCCACCAGGGCGGGAGTGGTTCCTGGAAACACTCATGCTCTGCTCTTCATCAGTTCTAACTACAATAAATCCAGTGCAATATTTATTTAGGGTTACAAGTCTCCAAGACCTTGTCTGTGTGTATGGTCATGTCTTTTTCTGTTGTTATACATGCTTTGTTTCCTTACTTGTGTGTTTATGTAATTTTAGATAATGTTTCATGTATGTCCTTTGGTGTTAATCATCTTATGTATGTCTGTATGTATGTCTATGTCCTCTTTCTTATACGAGCTACCCAGGGATGCAAAAAGAATTTCAGCCCTGACTGATAATAAAGTTGTATTGTAGCGTAGTTCTCTAGTAAACACACTTAGCCTTAATGCCAGACTTGTACTGACCTCTGGGTAAACGCACTCAGCCTTAATGCCAGACTCTCTGTGTTGATGATGACCTCTGATGATGACCTCTGTGCTGATAGTTATGTCTCATAGGATGCTTCCCAGGTGGGCCGTTTTTCTCATCTGTCTATGACGGAAAAAAAGGCAATCCCATTTCTTTGAAGCACGCTCAGAATGCCACTCAGGTTTTGATTTCTTTGGATGTTAGGCTACATCTTGTGAATCCTTTTTTGGGTTCATATTGCTTAGAGAGCATTGGCTCTCTCTCTCGAAGTTAGGCATTTTAATATCCCTGTTGACATTGACACAAGCAGCGAAACCACCATCAAGATCACAATCCAGTAGCCCTACACTGATGCCGACCTTGTTTTTGTAGCACTACTATAGAATTCAATCCGTTGTTATATCTTAAGAAAGAGAGGTCTGTGTTTGGGCATTTCCTCATCTCACCATGGCCTCTATGCTGTCTCTTTGGTGAGCATGCAAAAACTTGAAGTTCTCATCCTAATCTATCCCCATCAAATCAATCTTCATATTTCTGCTGACGGACTGACTGTCTTTTACCATTTCTGCCTGTCGTCCATGTCAGTCTGTTCGACTCTGACTAAATGTCGGTCTGTCATCCACTCATCTCATCTCCCCTGCGCACACACACACACACATACACACACACACGCACACACACACACAAACTCTCACACACTCCATCCTCTGCATCCACCTCAGCATTCTCCCTCTGGATTCATCCAGCCTGGTTATCTGCCTTTGCATGCAGTCTATCAGTCTTCATGCTGTCTATCTACCTTTGCCCAATTGAATTACCCTCATCCTGTTGCCCTGCGCTCGATTTGTGGAGCCGCTCAGAGTATTTTCTCTCCGCTAGTCTCTTTCATCAGTCTCTCATTCTTTATGCCCTGTGTATCTCCACTCCGTCTCTGCACAGTCTATTATCCCTCACATTGTGTGTGTGTGTGTGTCTGTGTGTGTGTGTGTGGGTCTTGTTCTGTGTGTAGCTGGCTGTGTGTGTGTGTATATATATATTTACACTTGTCCTGTGTGTAGCTGGCTGTGTGTGTGTGTGTGTGTGTGTGTGTGTGTGTGTGTGTGTGTTTGTGTGTGTGTGTGTGTGTGGTGTATGGTGCTGTCTTTTTGCCCATTGTCAGGCAGACAAATAGCTTTTGGGTCTCTGCGGCGCTGACCAAAAAAAAAAAAAAAACATTTGTTATGAAACGTTGACATAAAAAACATTTGTTATGAAACGTTGACATAAAAGGCTATCTGGCTCAGCCTTTATGCAACATAAACCCTGAACACACATCTCAGAGCCGGCGCCCAGTTCATGCCATGAAAAGAGCGACCTGTCTCTGCTCAGGTAGTGGCACCACTGGTCAGTATGAGTGGACAGAGCTCAGAGGGAGAGGGGCCAACCCAGTTCACCTTTGACCTCCCACCTCTCACTCCTGGTTTGATTGGAGGATTTGAGGGGCCCTGACAACCGTCCATCTGTTAGCCTGAGCACTGCAGTGCACACCCCCCCCCCCCCCCCCCCCCCACACACACACACACACACTCCCCTGTGCTTTGCTTCCCATTAAATCTGAGCTGACATTGTGCGATTGTACAACATGATCATTCACACTACATGTTTCAATCATTTGTGATGGCTGCACTCTAACTGTGCGTTCCACCATTCACACTAAAAGACAACTGACAAAACTTTCTAACATGCCAGAAATCCAATCGGATCGGAACAGAGATGGAATGCTACATGATACCTTTTCTACTCAGGCATCATGAGCCTGCTTAAACTGCAGGACAATAGGATAGGAATTCGGCCTGAATTCTGGTCTGACTGAATTTGGGCTAAAGTCATGGCCTAATATAGCCTAGAAATCTAGACGCGCCCCTAGCGGCAGCAAATTATATTTGCTGCCAGGGCTAGTTTAGCAACTCTGCGTTGACTTGTGAGCTCTAGAAATCGAAACTAAATCTGGCATTGAAATCGTGTATAGAGTCGTTTGTTGGGCTTAACATAATGATTGATGGCAGAGTTGCAACGGTTTGGCTTGAATTCCCTGCTACTTGAAAACAAATATCCTATTGCGTCCTATTGCGTGCAGAGGGAATTTGAAAGACAACTGATTATCCCGACCCTCGGACTGAGCACTGCGAACGGTGAGTGCCCAGACCCTACATTATAATGTGGGTCTGGCTCGCCAGGCTAGGCCTAATACACATCACGGCCACTCTTCTGGGAATGATGTCTTCTTATAGCCAACATTCAAAGAGAGGAGAGAATTGATATAATCTTTAAGGGCTAGCATGATTGATACAGCATCATGCTTGGCATGTCAAGGTCATGTCAAAGGCTGACCCTCTTGGGAGTACTTCAGCAGATGCTCTATAACTCTTATGTAGTAGTTTAATTGCTTAGGAAAGGGAAATGTCTGAATATTTTAATCAGACTCTTTCCCAGAGGGAGTTGTAAAACCTCAGCGGTAAAAAAAAACAGGCCTTCTGCAAACAGTTAGTTACCGGTAGTTTGTCTATTTGGAATTAAATGTACATAATGGATGGTAATTTCTGAATATTTCAGTAATCTGATATAGAAAATGCAGAAAATAAATGGCTGAGAAATAAAATATTGTTTATTTTCTGAGATGAACTCCCACACACTGGCTGCTGTAGTCTCCTCTTCCTCTGTCCTCTGTGGTTTTTCCCACGTAACCTCGGTGATGGACAAACACACTGTAACCTCGGTGATGGAGCATGCTTAGTGTGCTGGTCACACAGGGGCCTCTCCAGGGAGAGTTATGCCTGTGTGTGGTCACTGAGGCTTGGCTGGGCGCCCACCTGTCCAGTCCCTTTCCTGCTGATGGAAGCCACCCTCTGATTCTTGGCTCATTAAGAACAAAGTCTTCGATTGTAAGCCGTTACAGTTTTCATCAAATTCAGAGGTGCATTCAAATTCGGCAAACATTGGCAAACATTTGTGGCAGACATGTTTTCTCTGAACAGTTAAAGGACCAGTATGTAGGAAATAATGGAAAATAAATTGTAACCATTCCAAAAATTATCACCATATGTCATCAGAGAGTAAGGAAACACGATGAATTGAAGTAATGTCTTATTTGACAACATTAGCCTACTATAACCCGTAAAACCTGTGAAAAAATTCGTTACAGGGCGGAATCTCTTGGAATTTTCGTTTATGTTTTGAACAATTTAATTCTAGAATAGCGTATTAATAATGGGCTGGCACGTTCTCTTATTTGGTTGCCAAATTAGCAAAGGCCAACTGTCAACAGCTGTCAGTTGTAGTCATGAACAAGTAGTCTACGAGAGGCAGGCAAATTTCCAAAATTAAGAGAAACCAATTAAGTGGACATTGGAGGAGCTTCCTGAAATTAACAAGAAGCCAATTAAGTGAGATTGCGACGTCTTGTCTGACGCACAGCTGGCCATATTTCTCCACAACAGGTAGCCTAGGCTAAACTTCATCTGCATCGTTAACTTCAGCTAAATATGTTACGTTGGTTAGAGAGGTATTTTTTGTTTTCACTGTTTATGTGCACAGTCAATGTGTAGCTGGGTCATGGTTGGAGAAACGTTAAAGCAGCTGCAGGTCTACGTTAGCTAAGTCTGCATTACATCTGGCAACCCAGAAGAGGCTCGCGTCTAGGTAGTCTTGAGAACGTTCACCAGTGTTTTGATTTTGGCCTACAGAACGTTCGTAACAATCCTACAAATCGCTCCTTTAAAGGCCTGCAGCTGCTTTTTGACCTGCAGCTGCTTTAACGTTTCTCCAACCATGACCCAGCTACACATTACGGAAACAGTGAAAACAAAAAATACCTCTCTAACCAACGTAACATATTTAGCTGAAGTTAGCGATGCAGATTTTAGAAGTTTAGCATAGGCTACCTGTTGTGGAGAAATATGGCCAGCTCTGCGTCAGACTTGATATTCTTAGTTTGACGAAGACGTCACCATCTCAGGAAGCTCCTCCGATGTCCACTTCATTTGTTTCTTGTTTTAATTTTGGAAATTTGCCTGCCTCTTGTAGGCGTTCATGACTACAACTGACAGCTGTTGACAGTTGGCCTTTGCTAATTTGGCAACCCAAATAGGAGGACGCGCTAGCCCATTATTAATACGCTATTCTAGAATTAATCGTTCAAAACATAAACGAAAATTCCAAGAGATTCCGCCCCGTAACTGATTTTTTTTCATGGGTTTTACGGGGTTTCACGGGTTAGAGTAATGTTGTCAAATAAGCCATTACTTCAATTCATCGTGTTTCCTCACTCAACATATGGTGATAATTTTTGGAATGGTTACAGTTTATTTTCCATTATTTCCTACATACTGGACCTTTAAATCTGAACGATTTGGTGTCAACATTCCATTGTAACGGTAATTGCATTGTTCTCTTCGTCAAGCTCATGTCCAGCTCCACTGTATGTTCGCAAAGAACTACCTCCTCAGACTGTTTGCGAGTGTTTGCAAATGTTTGTGAAAAACTCAAGGCTAACAGAAATGCACAACATGCACTTACAGCAGAAAAAGTAATATACATATTAAAAAAACTCCACTGTACAATAGAGACAGTAGAAGATAAACATGATACTAAAATACTAAATATACTATGTATACTATATAAACTAAATCAAATAATCAAATATCAGTTATCAACAACCATATGCCAGAATTGAGGACCACTTTTAAAGTGTCCTTTATGACCAAACAATCAAAAGAACAAACAAACCAATGGACTGTAGGCTTCTTCTGTGGTCCCCTCTGTTCCTCTTCACCACTGCAGAGCCTCCATCAGCAGAGAGGGGTGAGGGCTGGTCCACCTCGCTCCATCTTCTCCCACGCACCCTGCCCTTCCTGTTTCAGCAGGAAGTGGCTGTCCAATCCCTCACTGTTAAGAGCACACTCAGTTAGACTCCCCCCTGCCATTTGTCAAGAGGCGTTGTGGGCGTGTCAGGGCTCATTGTTAGTTGAGTCAGGCTCTTTCATCCTGAAAATTGAGGCCAAAAACATTTTCTATTATGCCTTCAGGACACGGAGGCGTTAACATCCAGTGTGAAAGTGTTACTTAAGTATAAGTATATATACTCTTTTGATCCTGTGAGGGAAATTTGGTCTCTGCATTTATCCCAATCCCTGAATTAGTGAAACACACTCAGCACACAGTGAGGTGAAGCACACACTAATCCCAGCGCAGTGAGCTGCCTGCAACAACAGCGGCGCTCGGGGAGCAGTGCAGGGTTAGGTGCCTTGCTCAAGGGCACTTCAGCCATGCCTACTGGTCGGGGTTCGAACCGGCAACCTTCTGGTTCCAAGTCCGAAGCGCTAACCAGTAGGCCATGGCTGCCTCAGTGTGCTTAGCAACCAATTATGAGGAATAATCACTTCTTTCTTGTTTTGCGTTGTGCTTTTCAAAGGTTTTCATTGAGATTATATGCCCAGAATCTCATCATAGTCACTGAATCTACAAAAGTGCCTCAGAGTTATTTTAACAGGCGGTGCAGAGATGTGTCTAAAACTAGCCAACATAACTTGATAGAGGTCTACAGACTTGCCTTGTACCATAATTTCCCAACTATTAGCCGAGGTTTCTACATTTATTTTGCTAAATTTACTTGCATGAAACACTTTCCTGCGGTTTATACACAATGCGGCTAATACACAGGAAATTACTGTAAACACCAAAATCAACTCAGGCAATGCTAGCTAAGTTAGCTTGTTTGCTGATGTACTGTATTGTGATGATACTGTATAGTCAGAAATATCATGCAAAAGCTGTTCAAAATCAATTTGAGGATAATTAAAATTAATTTTGAATAATGTTGCTTGTCACAAAGAGTCTATGTCATGTTGCCTTAAGACTGCTATTTGCTTGTGGTCCATGGGGCAAATGGTGTTATCATACAAAGTTATCCAGTTATCCAGACCCTTTGCAGTGTTTATGTGCTGCGAGTTTTTGTTGTTGCATGAGGAACAGGCTGTAACGCTGCTTTCAGAAATGCGCAGTCAGCAGCATGACCCGGCACCCAGCCGTAAAGCATGCGCCGTGTAGCGCGATTAAAAGCCGAGGCAGCTAGCTGGAACACGTCAATAAATATCCTCAGCAGGAACGACCTGGGCTATATCACCAGATGAAGAAGGTGTTGACAGGAGAGTAGATGAAATAAAACAAGCCATAGCTCGTGTCAGTTACGCTTTGAAAGGAGTTCAAAGCCTCTGAACTACTGAAGTCTCTCAATTATCCATCTCAGTGTGAAGAATTCAATTTCCTATATTAGGCCTTCTGGAATTAGCTTTAGCTGAAAGTAATAATCAATGAAAATGTTTGGATGTTTACATAATGGCAATTTGAGAATCAGGTGCAGATGTGTGAATGTATGCATGCATGTATCTGCATGTGACTGAATGAGTGAATTATAATTTTGAATGAATTAATGAACATGTGTCTGTATTTGTGATGCTTGCTGTAGACGTTGTCTTTCCTCTCACCCATGCTATCCCATGATGCCTGTGCAGGTGGTGCGTGTGCAGACGCCGAGGAGCGGCTGATGAACTGGCTTCTGGGCAAAGACCGCTACAACAAGCTGATCCGGCCGGCTGTCAACCGCACCGAGCGCGTCACCATCGTCCTCCAGGTGTCCCTGGCCCAGCTCATCAGCGTGGTGAGTCCCCTCTCAGAACCACCGCTGACATCTGGGTGGAACCCGGCCCTGATGCGGTTCAGTTCCGTCAGCTTTCACTCCAGAGCTATTAGGGGTGGACTGGAGTCCGCCTGAGTTGTTCGATTGGGTTTGTTTAGTTCTGAACTCAGGAGTGCACTAAAGCACCGTAGTCGAGTCTTCCAGGAAGTGGGTGTATGGAGACCAGTTCACCTGAGCTCCTGTGTGGTTCGTAATCAGGAAGTAAACACCACTGATGACCACTGATGGTTCTAAATGTCCAGACCACTGGTAAATAAACCACTGGTAAATGTAAAAGTATTGATTAAACACACAATTCTCTTCTAACAATGAAAATGCAAAAAAAAAACAATCTTAAAAAATAATGATGACTAGACAGTAGCGTGGGTGTAAACAGTAAACTGGGTGTGCATCAATTAAAGCCTTGCTCATGAAGTGGGAGACAGTGAGAGACTATTGCCTAGTCACATTTAGATAAATTGTATCTTGAAAATGTATCTCAAATGTATCTAGCACCGATGCCTGCCTCCACAACAGCGTCCTTGCCTGTGCAGCCTGCATCAATTATGGCAACAACAAAATTAATAGAAAACAAAAGACTTCGGCATAGGTGTGTCAAAGATTTCAAAAATAACCTGAGGAAGGTCGAACGACCGAAACATTGCTTATTAAATTAACCTTTGCAACAATAACAATGTGCGGGAGTTCCTTAAGAACAGTGTTCATTCGCTATTTCGGCTACTCATGGAGCGGGAGATAGTTAGAGACTATTGCCAAGTGTAAACAAAATAAAAAACGGCAAGTTCTGTATGAGTTGTTGAGAAAGGGGACCATGGTTCACAAACAAAAAACATTTAGTGTTCCAGGAGTCCAGTGGAGACGGGGAGACGGGGGGGGGGGGGGGGCATCACTGAAGTTTGGAGCAGTGAAACATATCAAATGCCTTGGGTTTCAGAAGTGGTGTGTGTGAAGGGTCTGGCCTTGATGAGACCTACTGTGTGGCTTAGGTCTGCCTCCGCTCTGTCATGTGGCGCTTAGTCAAACCAGACACATTCTGGACAGAGATGGGCAGAGAGAGGAAAGGAAGCACATCAGACAGAGAGGACACACACTGAAGACAGAAACACACACTGCGCGCACACATACACACACACACTTAAGCACTCTGAAAATACACCAAGCAGGGAGTCAGTCTATAAAAGAGCCCTTTCCTCTGGTGGATCTTTAGCAAGCATTAACAGCAGCTGCCACTGTCACGGGCCTCAGGACGGAAACCTTCCGCCTCGGCTCTCTCTGCTCTGCGATACGACGGATGCCGTAAAGCTGCCGGGCCGGGACCGTGGCAGCTTTTTGATTTACAAGACGCCGGCCACTATGTCTGTCACCGGCCGCCCTGGGGCCTGGGCCCAGATAGATCCTCACTTTATAGTCTCTCATTGTCTCCCGCTGCACAAGTGATTGAAATAGTCGTGTCCTATAAAAGCAGGGGAGCGCACCCAGGCTCCGGTTGATATACTCGCTCGGGACGCGTTTCATTCGCGGAGCGGTACGCAGAGGGTGGACGTACGGACGTGTGCAGCATGGATGCCTGCGCCCGTGCCGCCCCAGTGTCTCTCTGTGACTCATTTCATTTGTGGTATATGGATTTAGCATTAGGGAGCGGAGGAGGAGGGGGGGCGAGGACACCGAGAGACGGAACGCTCGCCGTGTTCTGGTAATGGTGTCATAGATCTAAACAGCATAGCGGGCCAAAGGGAAATACAATCACAGCTCCACACAGCCTCAGTCTAACGGGACATGACACAGCTGTGTGTGAATGTCACACAGCTGCACCAGTATCAGCATGCGTGTGTGTGTGTGTGCGTGTGTGTGTGTGTGCGTGTGTGTGTGTGTGTGTGTGTGTGTGTGTGTGTGTGTGTGTGTGTGCATTCTGTGTGAGCGTGCAGTATGTATGTACATTTATTAAGTGTGCACAGTGTGTCTCTATAAACTGTGTGCTTGTATGCATCCTTGCATATTATAGTGTGTCTTTTTATGAGTGCTTTTATGATTGTAATGTGTGTATGAGTATGAAGTGTGTTCACTGAGAAGAGTGTGCACAGCATGTTAGAGGAAGTGTGCTTATGTTTATGTACATCATTGTTATATTTTATGGTTGCTTCGACTGCATGACTCTGTGTGTGTGTGTGTGTGTGTGTGTGTGTGTGTGTGTGTGTGTGTGTGTGTGTGTGTGTGTGTGTGTGTTTGTGTGTGTGTGTGTGTGATGGGTATATAAACCATACTATGCATCTGTGTGTGAGTTTCACATCTACCCTCTCTGTCCACAGAATGAACGAGACCAGGTGATGACCACCAACGTGTGGCTAACTCAGGTGAGCATGAGGATGTCCCTCCCGCCTATTAAACAGGATTAGCACATTAACATCCAGGATAGGTGCCCCTCCTGCTGCCTCCCTGTTCTCTGAGAGAGAGAGAGAGAGAGAGAGAGAGAAAGGGAGGAGAGAGAGAGAGACAGAGAGGGAAAGAGTTTATGGGACAGAGGAGAAAGAGAAGAGTCTGTCGGGTTGATGGAACTAGGAAGAGAGTGAGTCTATACGTAGTGCTTGCAAAAGATCTATGATGTGGACAAGGAGGGAGAGAGAGAACAAGTTGGTGGGAAAACAGAGAAAGAGAGTAGTGTTGATGGAGCGGAAAAAGAGAGCTGAGAGAGAGAGAAAAAGCGGAGAGACAGACAGAGAGAGATGTTGTTGAGAGTGAGTGAATCCTCCGTGCTTTTCTGTGCAGAACTGGAATGATTACCGTCTGTCCTGGAACCCGGCGGAGTATGAGGGAATCGACAAGCTGCGGATCCCCTCCCGCCACATCTGGCTGCCTGACATCGTCCTGTACAACAAGTGGGTGTCATCCGTCATCCATCATCCACACGATCCGCCTGTGATGCTCAACAGAGAATCGCAATTAACATTTGTAGTTATAATGCCAAGATGGAGGCGTTCAATATACTGGATTCCCAGTCTGCACATACATGCATGCTCATTGAGAATGCAAGGAACGTTATGTGTTTGATATGTTGTGATATATTTCAGTTTTTTCTAACTGAGTGAGAGTCTACTCTCAGTCGTTTTTTAGCTGAGTGACATCTCTCATTTATCTGGGTCTGTCACCAATAGTAACATATAATTTAACATTATCTGCATCATGTCTCATGTTTGCATCCCTCCCTTCTAATTCCTCCCACCCCAGCGCCGACGGCACCTACGAGGTGACGGTCTTCACCAACGCCATCGTGCTGTTCAACGGCAGCATCGCCTGGCTGCCTCCGGCCATCTACAAGAGCGCCTGCAAGATCGAGGTCAAGCACTTCCCCTTTGACCAGCAGAACTGCACGCTCAAGTTCCGCTCCTGGACCTACGACCACACCGAGATCGACCTGGTCCTAAAGTCCGAAGTGGCCAGCATGGACGACTTCACCCCCAGCGGGGAGTGGGACATCCTGGCCCTCCCTGGGAGGCGGACGGTCAACGCCAACGATCCCACCTACGTGGACCTCACCTACGATTTCCTCATCAAGCGCAAGCCGCTCTTCTACACCATCAACCTGATCATCCCCTGCATCCTCATCACGTCCCTGGCCATCCTGGTGTTCTACCTGCCCTCGGACTGTGGCGAGAAGATGACCCTGTGCATCTCCGTGCTCCTGGCCCTCACCGTGTTCCTCCTCCTGATCTCCAAGATCGTGCCGCCCACCTCGCTGGACGTGCCGCTGATCGGCAAGTACCTGATGTTCACCATGGTGCTGGTGACCTTCTCCATCATCACGAGCGTCTGCGTGCTCAACGTGCACCACCGCTCGCCCAGCACCCACACCATGCCCGCCTGGGTCAAGCTGGTCTTCCTGGTCAAGCTGCCCGCGCTGCTCTTCATGCGCCGGCCGCACAACAGCTCGGCGCGCCAGCGGCTGCGGCAGCAACGGCGGGCCCGGGCCCAACGCGGACTCCTGGGGCTGAGCTACGGGGCGCCCGCCGCGCTGCCCACCGCGATGCCCACCATCTCGGCCTCGTCCGCCGCCCTGCTCACCTCGGCCTTCTCCTCGCCGGGGCACTTCTTCAAGAGTGCCTCGTCCACCGCCGCCGCTGCCACTACCTACGGCTTCGGCTCCCAGGGCGGCAGGAAGGGGGACCCGCGCTCGGACTTCCTGCCCAATGGGTACGCCTCGGCGCAGGACCTGAGGCAGAGAGCAGGGGGAGGAGGAGGAGGAGGAGGAGAAGGAGGAGGAGGTGGCAGTGGGGGTGGTGGGAGTGGTGGGATGGACTGGGGCTCTAACGTGGAGGAGGCCGTGGACGGAGTGCGCTACGTAGCTGACCGCATGATGGGGGACGACGATGACCAGAGCGTGAGTAATCAAAGGCCGAAATGAGCTCTTGCAGTTATTGATTGATTGTCTTCTTGCTTTCATGGCCTGTTTGTACAATGCACATAAATTATGCAATGTGCACATCTAAACAAACTGGTAAAAGCACTGACTAAGGGTTAGACCATCACAACAGATGTTTTAATTGTTTTTATGCTTGTTTGTTTTCTACACATTATTCTCTTTATATATGACGGCTCTAGTGTACAGTGCTTCTTTGCTTTAAACATGCCTGTGGTACTCTGAGTATAACCTCTACCTCACAATTCTGTTGCTGATGTTTACATTTCCCGTAACATACATACATGGTGTCAGCACATATGACATTGCATTTAAACATCTCTACGTGTTACCAACTAGACACACCTTACATCTTCAAATGAAAACTTTACACAGCAACATGTCAAATAACCATCTGACATCTTAAATAGGAAAGAGCAGCCTGCGTCCACTAAGCGATGGGTCTTGTCCTGTAAGTGCAGAGTGTTATGCTGTTGTGTCAGAGGAGTCAGCTGTCTGTAGAGGAAGGTGTCAGTAGACAACAGGGTCAGCAGTCCCTTAGAAAGTGTTTAGTGTGACGACTCACAGACCGAAGTGTTAGAGACTCTGTGAAACATGAGCGAAGCGACACAAATGCTCTACCATTGATTGTTTTCTGAAGTAGATCAATGGAGGAGGCTGTTTGAGAAATGGTTGCCCTCGCAGTAAGGACAGGGCAGATGAGAGAGCCGGAGGTTACGGGGTCAATAGGAACAGTGGCCATGTATAGCCAAGCAACTTTAACCCCATGCTGCTGAACTCATTAAAGGCAAACCATTTCTCATCCTCAGTCTGTCCTGTCCACTTCTTCCATCTTCTCCATTTCATCTCTCTCTCTCTCTTTCTCTCTCTCTTTCTTTCTGTTGTTCATTTTCTATCGTTACTCGTTAATTACTCAAAAAAGTAACCGGTTACTTTACTTAGTTACCCTCTATGGAAAGTAACTTTTTATGTTACTCGTTACTTTTACGTTACTTTTATGTTGCTCGACTTTGGGCAGAACCCAATATCTGTTCCTAAATGTGTAGGCCTACATAAAGTTCTACTATGGAGGACATAACAGGTATACTACTGTTTTACTCGAAAAAGTAGTTATTCCCAAGCCACAGCGCGCTTACTCTGCTGTCCTCCCCTCCTCTCCTGCAGGTGATCGAGGACTGGAAGTACGTGGCCATGGTAGTGGACCGGCTCTTCCTGTGGATCTTTGTGATCGTGTGTGTGTCAGGGACGCTGGGTCTCTTCCTTCAGCCCCTCTTCCAGAGCCACATCGTGCCGCTGCCACACACAGAGTCCGCTGGCAGGAACGGCATCTGACGTGACGTGACGTGTGTGTGATCGACGTGACGGGTGTGACTGATGTGTATGTTTATGTGACGGAGGTGACAAATGCGATGGAGGTGAAAGAGTGATGGACATGACAGGACGGATGGAGGGAGACTCATTTACCACAAGACTGAGGACATCAGTATTCAGCAGTGCTCAGCTCTGAGGGTGAGGAAGAGGATGAGGAAGAGCCATGTCTCACCTTTCAATCACATGCTGTTGCTGAAGGGCATCCAAGCACCAAATAATTAATTGCAAGTCCACACGCTTTCTCTTTAAAAAAATGTGCACACAGCCTAACAATTTAGCTAGAATCAGATCACTAGATGTCAGATAGACACCTTTCACTTTGAAAGAATAAAAGAGACTCATAAATAAGGTGACCAGACATACTCTTTGTTTTTTGTTTGTTTTTCTAAACTGTTTGTTTCACAAGACCTGTAGTACCACCCAGTCGCTATGTAACTAAATCCCACTTTTTACAATTGTTAGACAAAGAATCTTACCGACATGACGTAAAACACACAGAGCCATTTAAACCGTGTGTGGACCAGTGGTGTGCTGGCTTTACTCTTCCTATCAACCCAGTCCAAATTCTTGTCCTAGTGCTCAAGGGGGAAAGGAGAGAAGTGTCTTGTCCGGAAGGAGTGCTTTACAGGGATGAATGGAAGCCTCATAAACTGACCTCATCATCACAAATTGACATTTATTTCCTGCTATTAACTTTGTTAACCTTGGTTGCTTCTGTAAGTTACCATTTTTACTTGCTCTCTGTAAGTCTGTGATTTTTATTATTTCATTAAAAATTATATAAAATGCACCATTAATCCATGAGGATTATTTTCTTCAATAAAATCTGAGGCCATGTAGGGAATGCCTCGCTAACATACAGTATCTTCATGCCATTATGTTGTTTGAAGGTGTGTATTCACTTGGAACAGCTCCTGAGAAGAATTGGTTTGAAAATTAATTTATGGTTCATATTTAGTCTTTGCCAATTCCATTTCAATTTGCTAGGCCTAACTGGACAATGTGTTCATTACAGTGACATTGTGAGTGTATTCAACAGTTTACATTTTTGGCAAGAAGAGTTTGACAGACCTGACAGTGAACCTCTCTCTTTCTCTCTCTCTCTCTCTCTCTCTCTCTCTCTCTTTCTGCACTCTTTCTCTCGCTCTCTCTCTGAGTTTGTTGTACACCTAATGCCATCTACTGGACATGCGTATTCTGTGAATCCTATTCTATGTGCTGTCTACCACACACACAGCATGAGAGAGAGGGAGACAGATCTGGTCAGGTATTGTCCAAGGTCATAAAAATATTTGTACCCTCATGCAAACACAAAAATCCATCCAGTGCATGCTACACAGATACACACACATACACACACACACACATACACAAGTATGCATACATGCATATACACACACATACAGACAGACACACACACACACACTTGTATACACAAACTGACATGTAAACACACACACACACACATGCAAGCACACACAAAGATACACACACACATTCTCTCTTTTTCTTCCTCAAATTACCTTTCCTTAAAGAGTGCTGAGTGCGCTGGGCTATTCTGCCGACTGCAGAGGTTCCTTTGTGAGCTGCGTATTGAAATCATTAGAGATTGCCTCCTTCATCTCCGCCGCCAGCTGCTTGCTCTTCCAACACACCTCCATTTACAGCCCGGCTGCCAATGCAGCGACAACTTTTTCATTGATTTACCCCCTTCTTGATGACCGTTGATTGATCAGGCTTTTAAGACATCCGCACCTTAGAGGGGAGGTCCGCTGGCGATGTTGCTCTACACACATCCAGAAACGTGCCTTCCTCAATCATTCTACACACATCCATAAACGTGCCTTTCTCAATCGAGATGGAATACAACAGGAGGGGCATACACACTGAGAGCTGTGGACTAGAGGGGGGGGGGGGGGGCTAGTAATCAAGGGTCTTTGGTGTGGACTAGAGAGGGGGGCTAGTGATCAAGGGTCTTTGGTGTGGACTAGAGAGGGGGGTTAGTAATCTAGGGCCTTTGGTGTGGACTAGAGAGGGGGGGCTAGTAATCTAGGGTCTTTGGTGTGGACTAGAGAGGGGGGGGGTTAGTAATCTAGGGTCTTTGGTGTGGACTAGAGGGGGGGGCTAGTGATCAAGGGTCTTTGGTGTGGACTAGAGAGGGGGGCTAGTGATCAAGGGTCTTTGGTGTGGACTAGAGAGGGGGGTTAGTGATCTAGGGCCTTTGGTGTGGACTAGAGAGGGGGGGGGGGGCTAGTAATCTAGGGTCTTTGGTGTGGACTAGAGGGGGGGGGGCTAGTGATCAAGGGTCTTTGGTGTGGACTAGAGAGGGGGGCTAGTGATCAAGGGTCTTTGGTGTGGACTAGAGGGGGGGGGGGTTAGTAATCTAGGGCCTTTGGTGTGGACTAGAGAGGGGGGTTAATAATCTAGAACCTTTGGTGTGGACTAGAGAGGGGGGTTAGTATTTAAGGGGCTGAATGGGCAAGCAGACAAATAGCCTCCTGACCCCATGCCCCAAATAGCCTCCTGACCCCAACAGGTCACTGTTTGCTTTGCAGTAAAGCAGAGGCTTCCAACAGCATCCAAAAAGAAGTTCAGTGTTTGTGTGTTCATGTTTTATTTTTCATATCAGGTGCAATTTAGGTGTTCTTGAACATACTGCCCAGTTATGTCCTCATATCACAATAAACTGCAAGGGATTGGACTCTAGCCCTCGTTCAGAGCCAAGGTACTTTCCGATGCCCCACAAAAATGATGTATGTACCCTTAATGATAGCCAGAATGTCTTATGTGCTGAGTCTAAGAGTAGGCTTGATATGTGATCTGTGTTTAATGCTGATGGCTTTGTTTTGGATAAAGCTCAGCTCACACTTGAGCGGTAAAGTATTTACCTAATTAACAAGTTTTATCTTAAACAATTAATTAGAGTGTTGTCTTACAAGGAGGATGGGACAACAACAAGTATCCAACAGAAATATTTCTAACAGCTGTTTTCAGTACAATGAAACTGCCAAGAAATATCCAAACATAAATAATATCACTTTAATGATCACAGACTAAGTTGTGTACACATCATGCGGCTTCTGGTCTTGGAGTGCATTAACACAACCCCTTTTGAAGTCTCAGGAGTCCTCAGGTACTCTATGTTTGTTAAGTATTATAAATAATTTGCCTAAATTGCCTTCACTTTACATTCTATACTATGAATTATAGCCTACAGTACCTTATACTTCATACGCTGACATACACAATTTTGTTGTGCTATCTGTAGAGTTATCCCGCCGTAATGTGTTCTTAGTATATAGAATACATATTAAAGATACTTGCAATTTGTCTGTGCATCATTATTATGCTACAGCACTATTTTCATGTTGATACACTGATGCCCAAGAAGCATCAGTTTGCTGTCACATCGGGTTCTGAGGTTCAGATGTATTAAAAGCATATTGGTTCATTCAGAAATCACAACATGGTGTTTTTAATAATGAAAGTGATGAGTGATGTAGTGGGCAGGCCCCTCCTCTGCAGTGCTTGTGTGTGTGCTTGCTCAAGGGCACTTCAGCCGTTGTCGGGGTTCGAACAGGCAACCCTACGGTCCCTAAGTCTAACCAGTACGGCTGCCCCTGCCACTTTACCACAAACACTCTGTAAGGGGTAGGCCAGGGGTTGATTGTGTTTAATTACTCTTCAAGCAATCTTAAGGAATAGTCTGAAAACAGATATCACTCAGCTAGGGAGTTCCATGGCACACGGATGGTTTGCTGTAAGTGATCATCTGACCACTGGTCATCCTGAGCGCGGTGGACGGGAGGCAAGTCCGTTGTCCATGGTACTGAAGCCATATATCACGCCCCGTGTAGTAACACTCGACGAAAAATTATGTTCTTGAAAAACCAAACCAGAAAACAACCAAAGACCTACGTAGTTTACCAGGCTGCAATATTCCAAATAATTAAGTAGGCTAGGCAAATTATAGTGTTTTGATGGGCTTGCAATCAGTTTCCGATAGTGTTCCTCGTAGGCTAGAAATCACCCTCTAAGGTGAGAATAAAGAGATTGACTGATCTCATGACACGTATTACTTCAGAAGACTTTCAAAAAAATGCAGCACTCAAATATTCATCCAATTATCCTTACGGTAAAAAGAAAGCACCCCAAGCGCAGCTAGAGTTATGTCTCCATCGTCCGCCCTCTCCACCCCCTGGCTTAGTGCTTGACTATGCTCTCTCTCTCTCTCTCTCTCCCTCTCACTCTCTCTTCCTTCCCTCGAATCCTCTCTTCTCTCTCTCCAGTGCACTCTCCCTCTCTCACTTCCTCTCCACCCTCCTCTCTCTTTCTTCCCTTCGTTCGAAATGTTGGCCGACGACCACAGTCCACCTATCGGTGCGCCGTCACCATTCTCTCTGTCTTTTGGCTCACCTTCCTCTCGCGGCGGATCGAGATTCATTGCACAGGATTCTTCAGAACTGCGAGATGGATGTCCGAATAGTCCTGATATTCCCAGTCTGTGTGTTTTTCTTCAATCTATTTGCGGGTGAGTCTTCTGTTGGTCGTCTTCTGCTATATTTCATACAAAGTGAGTGCCGGTCATGATTCCTTGGTGATACTTGTTGCTGTCGGTCGGATTAGTTCGAAAATTAAACGCAGTGTTGTGTTGTTGCGAAGGACGCCGCAATAATAGCCTAATTAGTTAGAGATAACTGGTTGAAACCTTTTTTTAGTCAAGCCTAGCATAAAACTGTTGAGTCTGTTATGATAAGTTTAATATTTGTGGTGGATATATCACAAGTAGTCTAAGTTATTATAACACCCATTTTTGATTGAATAAAGTTAGCTACAGTTTCGGTTTTCCGATGGCATTAAAATATTTAGGCTACCCAATTACCTTTGAAAAAATTGTATTGTAGGTTGAAATATAGAGGATGTCACTCTGTCGTGACATTGGGCTGTGTGTGTCTTAGAGCTAGAGCTTAAATATTTACATTCTATCTTTGGGATATCCGTCACAATTTTATTTAAAAATGCTAAATGTTGTTTGCATCTCCGTTTTTAACCAAATCGATAACCAACATGCCAGATGCCTCCATGAAGACGCAATCTTCTCGTGATGAATATTTTGTTGACACTATGAAATCGATTTAATTTTTCACCATAGCAAATTGATGTTGTTTTCAGGCTGAGAAGAGTAATAATAAACATCTGTCCCTTGCCATATAACTGTTCTTCAGCAGTAAATCGGAAGGAAAGTTTATATTTACTGTAAACAGACCACTCAACCCCCTGAAGAATTTCCATTACAGCAGTGAGCCACTGCAATCCCCTGTCTGTTTGAATAGGGATAGGTTTCAAAGAATGTCCAGTAGTAGGACAGAGACAGCCATCATTCTCCTCCCTAGGTTCTAACTGTGTTCTCTCCTGTTGTTCCGCGTTAAGGTGGAACCTGCTCAGAGGCAGAACACAAGCTGTTCTCTGTGATCTTCTCAAACTACAACCAGTACATACGGCCGGTGGAGAATGTGTCAGACCCAGTTGTTGTACAGTTCGAGGTGTCCATGTCACAGCTGGTGAAAGTGGTAAGTTTTGCATTTGGTCAGTGCATTGTGTGTGTGTGTGTGTGTGTGTGTGTGTGTGTGTGTGTGTGTGTGTGTGTGTGTGTGTTTGTGTATATGTGTTTGTGTGTGTGTTTGTGTCTGTGCATGCTTGTGTGTGTGTGTCTCTGTGTGTGTGTGTGTGTGTGTGTGTGTGTGTGTGTGTGTGTGTGTGTGTGTAACCATGACCTGGGTGGGTGGGCTGTTACGCCCAGCTCTTTTATGTTTGTCCCCCCCCCCCCCCTTTAAAATGATAAATCACTGCCATCCAAGACATTAGAAGGTATATCACAACGCACAACGACAGTGCTAGAGAGAAATTGATAAAGAGAGAGAGAGAGAGAGAGAGAGAGAGAGATGATGGGAGGAGAGGGAGAGGTATATTGTACAGGGGGAGAGAGAGATTAGTGAGGAAAAGAGGAACGAGAGGGAGATAGAAGATGGAGAGAGAGGGAAAGAGGAGGGAGATGCAGCGGAAGTGATAGGCAGAAAGAGAAACAGGGAGAGAGAGGGAGAGAGAGAGGGAGAGAGAGAGAGAGAGAGAGGGAGAGAGAGAGGGAGATAGAGGGAGAGAGAGGGAGAGAGAGGGAGAAACAGGGAGAAACAGGGAGAGAGAGGGAGAGAGAGGGAGAGAGAGGGAGAAACAGGGAGAGAGAGGGAGAGAGAGGGAGAAACAGGGAGAAACAGGGAGAGAGAGGGAGAGAGAGGGAGAGAGAGGGAGAAACAGGGAGAGAGAGGGAGAGAGAGGGAGAGAGAGGGAGAAACAGGGAGAGAGAGGGGGAGAGAGGGAGAAACAGGGAGAGAGAGGGAGAGAGAGGGAGAGAGAGGGAGAAACAGGGAGAGAGAGGGAGAGCCATGGCAGAGGGGAACAAATCATTTTGTGGCATCACAGCATGGAGCTGAATCCTTACTCTGCAACTCCCTTCCATTCATCTAAATGAATATGTATTGATTGACTGCAATCAAGAGCCCCTTCCTGCTTAGCTGCCTTGTCCCTCTCAACTGGAATGTGTGTGTGTGTGTGTGTGTGTGTGTGTGTGTGTGTGTGTGTGTGTGTGTTGGGTTGTGTATGTATTTGTGTTCTTGTCTGTATAAATCTCCATAGGAGCATTTTGAGGTTTGTGTGTGAGTGTGTGTGTGTGTGTATGTGAATGTGTGCGTGTGTGTTTATGCCGGAATGTTTGTGTGTGTCTGTGTTCGAGCACTGAGCTTCTCTCTGAGGATTGTCTTCTCTTTCTCTCTCTCTTCTCTCTCTCTCTTTCTTCTCTCTCAATTTAATTCAATTCAATTCAATTCAATTCAATTCAATTCAATTCAATTCAATTCAAAGGTTCAATGGTGCTGTATTGGCATGACAAAAAGGGCATTTGCATTGCCAAAGCAGTCCTACATAACAGTAGCCTGACGTAGTCATACTCAATTCTAGTCAGAATATGAGTCTGATACTGCTCCATTGGGACATAATTATGGGGCGTGTTTCAACCGATACAGGGGGGGAATGCCTCTGCACTCAATTGGATAGACCTAACCAATCAGAGCAACGAAATAGCTTACCGTGAGGTGTAGGAAGAAAACACATGAACCATCCTTCTTCTCCACAAATGCCATAACATTGTTTTCTGGTCTTTTGTAAAAGTTAGTGCCGTCAATAACTCCTAGCCTATAACACTCATTAGCGAAATCTAAGAGATAGGTAGTAGGGTAGGCTATTAGGAAAAAAACTGATAGCCTATATCCCCTCCGTTTTTAAAAATAATTCTGTTGAACACCGATATGCTACAAACATGTTAAACAGCTGGGAAAGGCTGTCGCAAATCCCTCGAACAGGTGGTCAATCAGAAATTTCAAACGAACGAGGGAACATGTCGCAATGCAACAGCGCTGTTTTCCCTTGATGAAAGTGAAACCACGAGTTTTCCCACATCTCAACTTTGGACTAAGTTCGGAATGGCACCCAGGCTAACAAAACAGTGCATAGACATGTATGTGTAACATACATAGATCTAAACTTATATAAAATATCCATAGGTAATAGAGGATAGAAGAAAAAGGATATAGGACAAATAAAAAAACAATACAACACAGACACACACACACACACACACACACACACACACACACACAAACATACACATAGATCATACATGTAGACCAAAAAAGCAGCTGAAGGACCCTTTCCTGAGAGTATAGCCATTTTTTCATCTTTGTTTAGCTCTTCAAAATTTGGGTAAATTTATGGAAAAGCGGTTTTCTTAATTCTTCATACTTTTCACAGTAAAGTCTATCTCTCCTTGTCTGGCTCTGAGTCTAATACGCACCAGGGCTGTCATGTTGCCGTGACCACAGCTCTGCGCAGCCTGTCACCTGTAGTGACCACAAGAGCCAAGAGACCAACTCAGGGAATGACCTCATAAGGTAGTACATGGCCAAGCAATGACAACGGAGAATGACCTCATTAGCTTGTGAATGGCCAAGATACCTTACAGTACCTAGAATAACCTCATGATCGTGAGCTTGTGATTGGCTGAGAGGCAACACAGGGAATGTTCTCATGAGCCTGTGATTGGCCACGAGACCTTATAGGGGATAACCTTGTGAGCTTATGATTGGTCAATAGACCTTACAGGGGATAACGTCATGAGATTGCGATTGGCTAAAAGACCCCATGGAATGGCTTTGGTGGTGGTTGAATGGCTCAAAGGGTACGTGTGTGATTGGCTGAGACACCTAGAGGACAGTATGACTCATAGGCTGGAGGTGATCCTGACAGACCTCTCAGGTTTTGGGGAGATTGACTTGTGATGAGAAGAGACATCAGGAGGAGTGATCAGGGGGGCATGTAATTGGCTGAAGAACTTGGGCTTGTGATTGGTCAAGGGAGATAGGGAACAGCAGCCTCTTGAGACTAATGTGTTGACAATCCACACAACTTTCACAAACAGACAAACACACACACACACACACACACACATACACACACACACATACACACACACACGCACGCACACACACACACACACACACACACACACACACACACACACACACACACACACAAAGAGAGAGAGACATGCCTTCAACCCCCCCCCCCCAAAAAAAAAAAACACTGCTCCATATCTCAAACTGCCAACCTGAATGAAGATCCAAATGTTCATGGCTCTGATGTTGTCTGCCAAGCTCTGATTGGATGGGAAGAATTGTTGGCAGATGTATTCCATACCCTGATGGGCCAGAACAGTACCATGGATGCCACCTGCTGATATGCACTGACTGATACATGTTACACTGACATTGAGAATATCCAGCGCAGATGCCATGTACAAATTTGTATTGTGTACATGTGTGTGTGTGTGTGAATGTCTGCCTTTGCTTGTATGTGTGCGTGGGAGGGTGGGGTGGTTAGGTTTTAACCGTGTGTGTCTATCATCATATGAAAAAAAGGGAGAATGGGTATCTGTGTGTGTGCTTGTATGTGTGTGTGTGTTTGCATGTCGGTTTGTGTGTACATAAGTGTGTGTGTGTGTTTGCATGTCGGTTTGTGTGTACATAAGTATGTGTGTGCGCATGCGTGTGTGTGTGTGTGTGTGTGTGTGTGTGTGTGTGATATCAGAGGATATCAGTAATGTCCTCCTGACCTCACCTGCTCCCGCCACTGGTGTCCGCTTCTCTGCTTTGATGGATGGACATTATTTACTCAGTCCACTACACCCACCACAATCACCATGGCCACTCTCTCCTGCTCCTCCAGTTCACCCACACACCCCCACCCCTGCCTCCACCTCCGCCTCAGACAAACGCTCACCAACAGGCCCATGAGCTCATCTCTACCGTCAATAGCTCATCTTCTCTGTGGCCGTTAGCCTCGCTCACCTCCAAAAGCCTCCACAAGCTGTGTACGTGCTTGTGTGTATGTGTGTGTGTGTGTTTGTGTGTGTCCCTGTGTGTCTCTGTGTAAATGTGTGTGTGTCTGTGTGTCTCTGTGTAAATGTGTGTGTGTGTGTGTGTGTGTGTGTGTCCCTGTGTGTGTGTGTGTCTGATCGATGTGGAATGGGATATGGGCAGCCTGGGGGTGACAGACAGCAGACACTACTGTCACCTTCGCTTGCTTCAGCACCTCCCAGCTGAGCATCTGGGCCTGAGACATGTCCTCGTCTGGATCAGGCACATGTAGGGGCAGCCCTGGGGGCCTTGAGCCCCATGAATGGTTAATGCCATCAGCCAGGTCACAAGTTTGCGTTAGTAACGCTCCACAGGACCCTAGACATGTGCCAGCAAAAATCTGCAGAGTTAAGAGGGAAACGTCTGGATTTTTCAACCAACAAATTTTTTTATTACAGACAAAAAATGTCCAAATCAGTCCTGTATTGAGTTATAGTGCTATATGGGCTATACAATGGAATAGTTCAAGTTTAAAAAAAAGTCTAGAAGTTTGCCTTCAAGAAGAAAGGAGGGATGTGGAGAAAGAGTATGCCTGTGTGTGTGTGTGTGTGTGTGTGAGAGAGAGAGAGAGAGAACAACAAGGAGGAGGTGGATGCAAAAGGACACTTTCTAGGAATGTGTGACGAGCACAGAGCTCTAAGTGCTGAACAGGAACATGCCTGCTTGCTCTTATCCCTGTCAGACCCTGAGCATGCCCAGGAGGCCAGCATGGATCTGGCTCAAAGTCTACAGCTCCATGTGCTCCAAATGCATTTATTGGTCATTTACTGGGTATGTGTTAGGCGTGGTGAAGATTGATCGAGGTTCGATCGATTCCCACCGAGTCTGCGTTGCTTTGGATAAAAGCTTCTGCTAAATCAGTCGTCAACTATAACTTTAACTTTCAAATGACCGCTGCATTTAGATGTGCTCCAGACGAGATCTACATTCAGCTCTATGTACTCCTGATGACTGCACAGTGATGGTTCAGACAGTGAGTGCCTGTGTTTGTGCTCCGACATGTGCATCTGTTCCTCTGTGTTGCTATCAGATGCTTTGCTTTCTTTTTCGGATTTGATTTTGTACTGCTTTTTTTTCTGACTCACTGGTAATGATAGTGCCTCCCTCTGTCTCCAGGCTCTCTCTTGTAAACACACACACACACACACACACACACACACACGCACACGCACACGCACACACACACACACAAACACACACACGCACACACAAACACACAAACACACACACGCACACACAAACACACACACACAAACACACACACATACACACACACACATTCTCAATTCCTCTTTTTTTCTAACTTGATTTTCTAATTCTTTCCTCTTTCCTTCTCTAGGATGAACTTAACCAGATCATGGAGACCAACCTTTGGCTCAGACATGTGAGTATCCATTCCATGTAAAGTACCGTAGGCCAGTGGTTATCAAACCTTCATAGCTTCCCCCCTTTTATAGTTAAAAAGAAGTAACATTCACTCACTCAACTCACACTCACATATTACCTGCAGTTTAATTTCAAATTTCATTGTATTCATCAGTTAAAGATATTCCACTGTTCACTGTTCATGTCGGACGTATATCTGTTGTATTGTTTATTAGGATAACTATAATTTCTAACGTATAGGCTAAATGGTAGGCCATGACCATATTATACTGTAGTTACTAGTAGTGCAGTGCCGTTCAAAACATGCTATTCCTGTAGAAAACCCTGAAGCCCAATTACATGTCCGCAGGTAGGCCCGCTTTAGAAATAGGATGATAGGGAAAAACATAATTCCAGCCAAGCATTCGATAATGAATACTTAATATTATTATATTGTAATTATAATAAGCGTAATTATTAACGTAATTATAATGAACGTGCAGTAAGCAGAATTTAAGCATGGCGGCATTTGACATTTTTTACAGATCAAAATTACATTTAGGCCTAACAGCTGTTTTGAGTTAAAACTATGTTTAGCCTAATAGAATAACTTGATGATAGAGAAGACAAACACCATTTTGTAGAATGATGCATGGTCATATGATAATTGCACTGGTGTGCCTACAACAACAGTCTCTGGTATAAGTGATGTCATGTTCTGCCACTCAGCTGCTTTAATTTCAAATCTTTAAATTCAGGACAGAGCAGTTAGAATTGTCGCTTGTTTCGTTTCGGGACCGTGCCGTCGGAATGGTCATTTGTTTATTTAAAATCCAAAGACAGTCCAAATAAGGCTATTCAAAGTGTCAGTTTATTTTTACGTCATTTTGAATAGCCACTGCATATCCGTGTGGGAATGGCAGGCTGTTGCAAACTCCGCTGAATAATTGCATGCAAGCAAACCCCATCCAGAGGCAGTCTTGATATAGTTGAGGTCAGACATGATAATCATCCAAACATCTTGCGCTCCCTTGACTTTCTACCCACATGTGCACTGGTTCAGTGCTGTGCTGTGTTGTGTGAGAGGGGGAGCATCTGCAGAGGCTAGAGCGGCAAAAGCCAATGTGTGCTTCTTTTAACAATATATTTTGCATTTCCTATCCAAACAACGTCAAACTTGGCACTGCACTCACTTGTGCCTGTAGCAAGACACCTGCCAAGAATTCAGTCACAAATACACAGACAGACAGAAGTTCCTGTCATTAATAGATAGAATAGTCATATTATGTACGAAGATGTTAGTTACAGGCTACTGTGCTGCAGGAGCACTGCTGTACACAATTTGATCAGTAGTTATTTAAGCATCTCGTTCTGTTATTTTCAGCCTCAATCTGCGCCCAACTCTGCTGTAACTTGAATCGCACTGTTTAGGAACCACTGGCTACAGTAGATAATGCTAGGCTAACATACATGGCTAACATTCATTTCCCTATGGATAACAGCCCTGTCAAGTCTATACAACAATATACTTATACCTTAAATAATTCATAAGGGAGAGCTTTTAGGTATTAGAATTTGAGGCTTTTAGAATTGATATCTCTGTAGTGCTTGGTCAATGTGAACTGATGTTTACATCGAGGGTGCATGACATCATTTATTATTCAATATGAAATATTTTAAATATTTATGATATCTGCCTATATGTCTGGTGGATGCTCCTTGTCAAGCTGGACACTTAATTTAGTATTACTATATCATTTCTATTTATGTTTTATTTATGTTTCTGAATGATAGCAGCACCAAGGTCCTTTGTAAGGTTTGTGTTAGACTTTGAAACACTTTGACTTTTTAATAGACAAAGTAGGTTTCACTGAAGAACCCATTGCAGTGGCTTCTTCAGTGAATGCAGTTGCGTTTTTAGTTGAAGAAATTGTATATATATATATATGGAACCTTGAAACCTGAAAATGAGCAAAGCTAAAATTTAAGCTAAATCACCTGTGAAGGCTTACAAATAACCTTTCTAATAAACATATAATCTTTCAGAACTCAGGAATCTTTTTAACATTCAGTTTGACATTAGCTCTAGTTTGGTAGAGTAATCTTGCAGTCTGGCAGCAGATACTGATATGTATTACATCATGCCTTAAATGAAAATGTACAACTCACAAACACATTACTTTTACTTAAGTAATGTCTTGCTTTTAGTGTAATGGTGTTGGTTTGTAGGTGCTGCAAGGAAGACTGTGTGGTTGCAGAACGATGCCATGAAAGAGGCACTGCTTGATCATAAAATAACTCTAAAAAGAAACTAGTAAAGACCCTGCATTGTCCATTGTGAAAGGGCCATACACTTACAAACTGCCCTGCTGAAAAAAAACAGCCAGCCAGACCAGACCAGCTTAAGGTGGTTTGCTGGTTGACCAGCTTGTTAACCAGCTTGTTTGATCACCCTATGATGGTTGACCAGCTAGACCAGGAAAACATACCTTCAGCTGGTTTACGCAGCTTACGATGGTAATTCAGCTGATTTTGCTTGTCGTACCACCTCAAGCTGGTTATTTTAGCTGGTGTTGCTGGTCTTACATTGCTGGTTTAACTGGCCATTCCAGCTTATTTTGGTCATTCTAGCAAACCAGCATGACCATCTTACACCAACAATGTCAAGCTTGGCAGGCTGGTCACCAGCATGACCATCTTACACCAGCTGTATCCCACATAATAGGCTGGTCACACTAGCATGACCAGCTTCCTCAGATGGTCACGCCAGCATGACAACCTGGTGGCCCAACCAGCTACAGACCAGGAACTCCCTGGTCTAAAGTCTGTGGCGAAAATGCAGATGCTATTTTAAGGGCGCATGCATGACCACAGGCCTGCATGAATGAATGCGTTGCACACCAATCTACAGACACCCCCGTGCACAGACGGAAACATTCAAAGCCTTGATAATATTTGTCCATTTCCCGGTTTTGTTCGTGCATTGGTGACCTAAATATTTAGTAGCCTATATAGTACAACATCTACATGCAATATCTTTACAACAACGCCTAATTACGACCTATTAATCTGGACAACTTTACAGCCCTATAAAGTTACTTTTAGTTTTGTTCCAATTTACCGTTGTGTAAGGTTTTAAGCACCATAATTTTGCCTACCTTGTTGTAGCCCATCTGAAATAACTCCAAGCTTTGCTATGTTCCCTCCATCCTTTCGTTATTTTCAAAAAAAGTTTTATATCCATGATGGCCTTGAAGTCTTGAGTTAGTGAATTAGCCTAAATCAGCTTTTCATGTGCTGTTAACCAGCAACAGATAGTACAAGAAAGCAGCAAGTATGGTTACAATTTCTATACAATTTCTGTAGTTGCTGCATCCATTCATTGTTATTCTCTCTCCTGCTCAAATAAATGTTGTGCGTGAATTAAGTTGATGATAACGTGTTTACAAACTCTGCTTTACAGAAAATATTGTAAATAGTCTACTGTCACGCAGTTAATGGGATACTGTGCAGAGTTGAAAGTTAGGTCAACTTAAACGAAGCCCTTGCTTGGCCGCCTGTGCTGCGCAACGCACACTTAGCTCCTCTCATCTATACAATGTAGTTCCCATTTCTGTAAACCATACATAATTTCAAAGAAAAATATTACCACTCGAGGGAAATCAGTGTGGTGTCCATGTGAAAAAATAGGCATAAATCTAGCGTAGCCTACACATTTTCACGAATCACTGATGTGTTGATGACATAAATTAGGAAATGTTAGAGGACTTAAGGAGACGTGATGTTGAACTGCATGCCGATGCCATTTAACCCAAATGCCCCAGCGGCAGCACGGGAGAGAAGAGATTAACTGACAGAAGATATGCATTGTCTATAGAGAGGTAATGTTAGATTACATTGTACATTGCAAATATATCACCATGCATTCATAACCTCGTGATTCAGTGAGAATGATCCCAAAACATCGGAAAGTATGTCTTTGTGACAATTCTGTATTACATTTTGTCAAGATGAAAAATCAATAGCTAACTGTTCCCAACTGAACAGTGATTATAGCGCTGTGAACGCTCCTGGCTGCGCCTGGCAAATACGCCACCATAATAGCAATCAGCTATGGAACAAGCGTGCCTGTTGTTAAAGGGAATGTGAGATGACGCTCTGATTGGTTTATTGCACATTACGCCCAAACCACACCCATGATTAATGTAGCTACTTCAGACAACCCCATTTTAGATTTGCGTCGGGCGCAACAGTCAAATATCCCGCTGGTAAAATAGCATCAGCGCCCGAGATCCGCCCACAAAGTGAATTGCGTTTTGCGCAAAGACACTTCCGTTTTAGACCATTAAAATAGGGCCCTAATAGTGATACATCATCCTCAACACCAACCAAAAGTGACACTGTGTATATTTGTTTGTCATTAGACAATAAAATAGGGGGACAGGTTAACCATATTTCATCAACTCAAACTCATGACACAGCATCTTTTGTTATGCCTTTATACAAATTATGAAAACCATATACTGTAAAAAAAAGATATTCAACCTAACCAAGTCATGTAGTGTCAACGAATTAAACAAATTAACTTGACACACATTCACATATCTCAGTCACAATAACACCAGTACTTGACTAGGTTCTGTTTAATACTCAAATCTTTTTATTTTGCAGTCAATCTATGGCATGGCATCATTTGATCTGTCCTTACAGAAGAATAGAAAAACCATAAACTCAAACCCACAAGGAAGAATATTTTGTTTTGCCATTAGGAAACAACAGAGAAGGGGGACAGGACATGTCTAATCAAGTCAAACCTTGATTTGAGATAACATGGGATTTTTTGTTCTTTAATCACAGGATAACAGAACTGCTGGTTTCCCATAACACATAATCTCTGGTCAACAGCATGTCCCCCGTCAGGGACATTTGGCTATTGTCTCAAACTGCAGGGCTGTGTGTGTGTGGGGGGGGGGGGGGGGGGGAGTTTGTCCCTGCAGGGCTGTGTGTGTGGGGGGGGGCGGGGTTTGTCCCTACAGGGCTGTGTGTGTGATGCGGCTGGGTTTTTTTAATGGTCGTCTCAGGACCAGGCCTCTGCGCCCTCCCCATCACAGAGGTCCAGGTGCAGGGTCAGCCCTGCACATAAACGCTCCCATAAAAACGTCACCAGATGGCCCATCTTCAGATTAAAGTATGGACTCGGTGGCAGCCTAGATGGCCACACGTTCGTTAAAACAATGATGGTCAAATATTTGCCTCTGCACTGCGTGGCTGTTTCAGGGCATAAACCCTCCGTCGGATTCGGTTATGTGTAGTAATGTGACTGGCCAAGCGCTGTGTGATGTGAAATGAAAATGATATAAGACTCGAAGGGTTTCCTTGTGATTGTCCTCACTCTGAGAGGTAATAGCACTGCACTTGGTTTAATCAAGACTTGAACAGCAATGAAAACAGAAGAGGCAGGGGGGGTGAGAGAGAGAGAGAGAGAGAGAGAGAGAGAGAGAGAGAGAGAGAGAGAGAGAGCTTTTAAGATATGAAGGAGGGGTGTGAATAAAAAAAGCGAGGGAGAGGGGAGAAGAGGGCGTAGCGCGCTCCCTGTAGACAGGCTCCTGAAGCGAGCAGCGGTCCTTGGCGGTGGATGCCTGGAGGACTCTGTGTCCCCACTGCTCTCTTCACTGGCTTATCCCCTCTTCAATGACACAGTCTAGCCGGACTGTCAGCCTTCAAGGATGCTGAAGAGTGTGTGTGTGTGTGTGAGTGTATGTGTGAGAGAGAGTCTGTGAATGTATGTATGTGTATGTGTGTGTGTGTGTGTGCGTGCGTGTGTGTGTGTGTGTGTGTGTGTGTGTGTGTGTGTGTAGACGGTCAGAGAGGGCACAGCTGGGAGAGGCAGCTGAATAAAAATGTGATCAGTACCGTCCGTCTCACAGTCACTTAAAGTCTCCTTTCCTCCGCATGCCAAGGAAAAACAACTCAGGTGTATGTTTGAGAGGGGTGTGTAAGTGTGTGTGTGCGGCTTATACAAAAAAGAGAACTATTCTTCAAGGGCATGTTTAAGAGAAACCGAGTCAGATAGGAAGTACTGTAGGTGTGTGTGAGAGAGAGAAAATGTGTACATACAATATGTAATACAGAGCATCATTCATTCAATCAATCAATCAATCAATCAAAAATGTTTATTTAGATAGTGCCTTTTGTGCAGTAGGTGCTTAACAATACAAAACAACACTGATACAAAAAGACAAGAAAGATAAAATAATAAAAATAATAACAATTAAAACAAATTAAGTAAAATTAATAAATATGTAAAATGGTAAAGTAAAAATGTATATAAGAATTGATTTAAAGCTATTACAAAATAATATACACAAATAAATATATCAAAAAATGCACAAAGACAATCATTAAATCTAAAATAATGAAAACAGATATAAAATGTTAAAAACTACGCAGTAAAGAAGAACATTTAATTTTGCTTATTTATTTATAAGAACACACATTAATGAACATATCTGTAAATGTGCCAGTGTGAAACTTGAAACTTGAGTGTTACCCAGCCGGCTAATTTTCAACTGCAGTCCTTTGGAAGATGTTGTAATAACCATCAATTAACTTTGGACTTTTGTTAACAATTGTTTTTAAAAGCCAAGTTAGTAATAAAATATCATCTTTGCTATCTTGCCAATTCCTAACTTAACTAACTTATCAAGATTACTGTGATACTGACTGTAGTGTCGATCCTGTCTCACTGCAGATCTGGAAGGACTACAAACTGAAATGGAACCCCAAAGAGTTTGGCGGTGTTGAGTTCATCCGGGTGCCGTCCAACCGGATCTGGAAGCCAGACATCGTGCTGTACAACAAGTGAGTTCACTACTCTGACCACAGGGCTGGCCCCTCTGGACAGCTGGACTAATTTCTGCAGAGACTGTACTGAGAGACTGAGAAAAAGCTTCTATCCACAGTCTATGAGGGCTGAACCTGGAGCACATGACATGATGACAAAACCTCAATGCACTTGAGTCATGCACATCAGCATCACATTAAGCATACTTATTTGACATTCATGCATACTTATTTATCACACTAGCAGGGAAGCTATACCAGGTCCGCAACTGAAGTACTCCGTACGCGTTAGTGTAGACATAGTTTTAGAAGACTGGTCTAATTTTTTTGAATGTACGTGCCACTATCCCGTCTGGTGTAGCCAGTTCCATTGATTATAGTGGAAGCTAATTGTTGCAGCAGGCGCTATGCAGACAGATCGCTTCAGTGACGTGCTCGGTGTGCCTCCCTGTAAGACTTAATGTATCTTCTGCAGAGCCACAGTTGGGATGGTGGGTCTCACAGGGGGGGTGGGGGGCTGTAAAAGGCCAGTGTCCAAACTAACCTAACCTAATTGTGTGTGTGTGTGTGTGTGTGTGTGTGTGTGTTTGTGTGGTTGGGTGGGTGTGTGCATTCATGTGCATATGCACGTGCGTTTACACATGTTCGCATTGTTTATGATGGGCCCACTTCGGTGGAAATCGCTCTGTGATGGAAATGCAGCCAGTGTTTAACAGTGCAAATCAAACAGTATGTGAAATTGTGCTGCAGTCTATTATTCTATTCATTGGCCATGTTGATTGTGCTGAAAATGGATTTGAATACAATCAGTCTAACTGCTATGGGCATCTCTCTATTCACATTCCTCTCTGCACCTGGTCCTCCCTGTGTTTGGGAGACAAACAGGCAGGAATGGAATTGCACATTACACATTTCAGAATGAATATTCAAAGGTCTTCACATAAACGTTTGCAGATGTTAAACATTTTTAAAACACTAACTCCCTTTAATAACATTAATTTGCCTGCATGTGGTAGTAATTAAACCTTATTAATTTGAAAAATGTTGTTAATTTGTTAATGCAGGCCATTCCACTGTATTCATTGTTTACATGAGACTGTGTTTATTTTTTTCCCCTGTTACCCATAGTGCTGTTGGGGATTTCCAGGTGGATGACAAAACCAAAGCTCTGCTCCGCTACAACGGAGAGGTCACCTGGATCCCTCCTGCCATTTTCAAGAGCTCATGCAAGATCGATGTCACCTACTTCCCCTTCGACTACCAGAACTGCACCATGAAGTTCGGCTCGTGGACCTACGACAAAGCAAAGATCGACCTGGTCCTGATCGGCACAACAATTAACCTGCGGGACTTTTGGGAGAGCGGCGAGTGGGTGATCATCGACGCGCCGGGCTACAAGCACGACATCAAGTACAACTGCTGCGAGGAGATCTACACGGACATCACGTACTCGCTGTACATCCGCCGGCTGCCACTCTTCTATACCATCAACATGATCATCCCGTGCCTTCTCATCTCCTTCCTCACCGTGCTGGTCTTCTACCTGCCGTCCGACTGCGGCGAGAAGGTCACGCTCTGCATCTCCGTGCTGCTCTCACTCACCGTCTTCCTGCTGGTCATCACCGAGACCATCCCGTCCACGTCGCTGGTCATCCCGCTCATCGGCGAGTACCTGCTCTTCACCATGATCTTCGTCACGCTCTCCATCGTCATCACCGTCTTCGTGCTCAACGTTCACTACCGCACGCCCAAGACGCACACCATGCCGCAGTGGGTGCGCGGCGTCTTCCTGGGCGTGCTGCCGCGCGTCATGTTCATGACCCGGCCAGAGCGCAACCCGCAGCGCTTCAGCAGCCAGCAAGGTCACTTCCTGCCGCCCGCCCCTCTCCCGCCCCCACCCTACCCTTGCACCCTGCACTCCTCATCCGCCTCCTCCTCCGCCGCCTCCTCCACCCTCAATCCCTCCTTCCTCCAGCATCAACAACAACAAGAACAACAACAACAACAACAACAACAACAGCAGCAGCTGAAGCAGATGACCCTGCCGGCCAGCCTGCCCCCACGGCAGCGCCTCTTCCTGAACACGGAGCTGCCCACGATGCATGGGCCCGGCGGCGGCAGCCTCTCCCTCAAAGCCGACTCCGCCACACTCCTGTGCCGCGAGGGACGCTGCGGCTGCAGTTGCTGCTGGCAACAGAGATCCAGTAATCTGCCAGCCAATGGAAGAGGGGGCCAGGGCAGCCTGGGTACGGTCAGCGGAGGCCTCGGTTTGGGCGTTGGGGCCAGGGCGGCGGTGGCAGGAAGCCCCTGCTCGAGTTCAGAGTCGCTGGATGTGGGGGTTCTGACCCTGTCAACCCTCTCGCCCGAGGTCAGGGAGGCCATTGAGAGTGTGAAGTATATCGCCGAGAACATGAGGCTTCAGAACGAGGCCAAGGAGGTGCGTGGAGATGGACGGACAAAACGTGTGCTGTCTCTCTGTGGGATGTGTAGGATGTGGTGTTGGATGTGGTGCCATTGTGTGGGATGTGTTGGATGTGGTGTTGGATGAACAGTCATTGTGTGGGATGTGTTGGATGTGGTGTTGGATGACGTGTCATTGTGTGGGATGTGGTGTTGGATGTGGTGTTGTTGTGTGGGGTGTGGTGTCGTTGTGTGGGATGTGGTGTCGTTGTGTGGGATGTGTTGGAAGTGGTGTCATTGTGTGGGATGTGTTGGATGTGGTGTCGTTGTGTGGGATGTGTTGGATGGGGTGTTGGGTGTGGTGTCGTTGTGTTGGATGTGGTGTTGTTTTGTTGGATGTGTGGGATGTGGTGTTGTTGTGTTGGATGTGTGGTATGTGGCGTTGAATGTGGTGTTGTTGTGTTGGATGTGTGGGATGACTGTTTTCCGGCTGTGAATTGGTGTCAAATTCATACATAGTGAATGGCACACACTGAGTCATATCTGTGTTATTCTCTGTCCAAGGTTGCCTTTTCACACAGCATCTCACTAAGGATTTTCTATGTTCTCACCCTCTCTCTCCCTTTCTCTTTCCATTTTTCTTTTTTCTTTGCCATCCTCTCTTTCTCTCTCTCTCTCCATCTCTCATATTCTCCCTGCCTCTTATTCTACCTCTCCCTCTTTCTTCTACTTTCTCTCTTTTCTTCTGTCTGTCTTATTCTCTCTCTCTCTATCTCTCTCTATCTGCCACAGGTTCAGGACGACTGGAAGTACGTTGCCATGGTGATTGACAGGATATTCCTGTGGGTGTTCATCCTGGTGTGCATTCTGGGAACGGCAGGTCTCTTCCTCCAGCCCCTGCTCCTTGGGGATGACATTGGACCACCCTGACCAGATCACACCAGACCAGACCTGATGCTTTCTCTCTCTCTCTCTCTCTTTACATCCGAGCCAAAGCCATACGCTTGCACTGCTTTGCGGAGCACAGGCCAACCTCGTCACCGCACTGATCCAGAATCAGTTGGGTTTTTACTTACTTTACTTAACAGGCCTGGTTGAGTCTCAGTGGTGGCTTACAGCAACAGCAAGTGCGATGGACTGAAGGAGTAAGACTGCATTTGAAAGTATAAATGCAGTCACATAGCAGAGGAGGTTTTGAAAACTTCATGGGGTGGGACTACCTGTTGCCTTTTTTTCCTCTTAGTCACTCTGCTTTGTAAAGCTGCAAAGACTCATGAAACAGGAGTGCCTCCATCAAACTGCTGCCAACAGAAGAGATAGATGGAGGCTTAGAGCTAAAAGTGCACTGCACACTGCCCTCTATTCATGGTACAGCTAATATTTGTGTCTACAATTTTATCTGTCTGTATGATTGCATTTATGTGTGGTAAGCCATTGTGAACTTTTCTGTCCATTAAAATAATCATTTGTAAAGGGTACATGCAACATTGAAGATCATCAAAAGTATGATGTTTTTAAGAATTTATGGATGTAGTGGCTCTTATAAACTGCATTTCACATGCAGGAGGCCTTGAACCAGTATAAACGAATACAAACAACAAATTCACAAGAAGTGAACATCACAAAGTTACCCTCAGCTAAATGCTGTATCTCACAAAGCTGTGAAAAGTTGTACTTGTAATATAAATGACACTAATAAAGGTTTTTGTTTTACTGTAATAATGATTGTCATCAATTCACTACTGAAATGTGGGGTTCCTAGTAAGTGCAAGTCATTGGTGGAACAAGGTGCAGAAGTCACCTATTTGATGCCCTAGGAGCTTACAAGATAATGCAAACTGTACTCACTATTGTACATTCCTTTGGATAATCACATTTAATCATAGCGAAGGTGAAAGCAGCTTATTATATTATGTTATTTTTTATTTCCGCATCTCATTCAGCTTTCTGCTGATTTCAGTACACCAAAACACATGCAATACATGGCCTGCACACATAATAGGACGACTAATATGCGAAGGCTGCCACCTTATGGTTGACATTGGAAAACGCCCAAGGACCAAAGAGAAAGTATTTTTTACTAAAATCTAAATTAAAAAGTTAAATAAAATTTAACATTGGCTTATTTACAGAAATACTGAACTGAAACTGTGTCTATTTGCTGTGTACAGCTTTACATGATTGTGAAATTGACCTATATATACAGACAATATGAAACTGTGATAAGAGAAAGTGTGAAATAGGATTTCTCCACGTTTTGTTTAGTCATAGCCACTGCAATGGACTGAAACCTTACTCAGGTGTCACTGTGTTCACAAGGATGTGAGACCTAGCAAAAGCAGGAAATGCTGTTAAAAAAAACAATTCTCACCTTTGAAGACCTTGAGCGGCAGAGACCCATTTCCTCATGTGCGCCATTTCGGGCCTGCCTGTTCTTAGTTTAGTCTGAGTCACTACTGGTGTACAGGCTTGAGGTTTGGTTCTCACATGCTCTGCCATGTTTATCTCACTATTTATTCTTGGTAAGTAAATACTCATGTATTATTTTGAATTTCTATTGATAAAAAGTATTAGTAAGTGCCCTTTTATCACAAGAAAGTACTAATTATACATATTTGCTTTCATTCGTTTCCTACAGTTGCAGTTACTGTGACTGAGGAGCATCCAACAGTGTCGCAGGGTACAGGTGTGTAATGATTATTACAAAACAAAAGACAATTTCTAAAATGTTAGAAGCATATAGATACATTATTTAAATATAATTTTGTAATAGTTGCAGATGGAGACACTGTTCACCCTGCACGCATTTATGGACCTTTGACTAGTGAACTTAGAGTTGGGGAAGATTTTGAAGTGAAGTGCAGCACATTTGGATTAAAGAAAGATGAACACATCTTTGTTTACCTCTGCAAGAACGGAGTTGGTGTAAAAATGATGGAAACCAAAAGAGTGGACTCTATAATCACTATAAGAAATGTCCAAAAAGAGCACACTGGAAACTACAGCTGTGTGTTCTCCAGAACACGACACCCCACGGAGGTGAAAGGAAAAGGAGAAAATTTCATCTCCCTCCAAGTGACAGGTAAGAGCTCTCATCACATTGATAACAATCAATCACACGCTTAAAAAAATACAAATATATAAGTTTATATAGTGTAACCATCTATATAATTATAAATGGATACACTTTACAGTAAGGGTACATGAATTATCATGAATTTATGCATGAATTAATTCCTGACTTATGTATTACTTCATTTCGTTATATCTTCTGAATCATCAGGACTTTATATGAGTTCATAGTCTGTCATTCGTGACGTCATTCATGAACAACACATCAACTAATGTATTAAGTATGGTGGGCACATCATTATTATTTATGATTTATTAAGAATGATCAAGATGATTTCTTTTTCTGCCAAAAATGTCATCACTGCTCAAATTCTTATTTGAACACAACTTGTGCAGTTCTCTAAACACATGACATTTTGTTCACACTTTAGTTCAGGGGCCACAAACATGAACCTTACATTTATGTAATCATGATGATCATGCTTAAGAAATCATAATTCATAATGATGTGCCCACCATACCTAATGCTTTAGTTGATGTGTTGTTCATGCATGAGGTCATGAATGAGAGACTCATGTCAATTCCTGATGATTCATAAGATATAAAGGAATGAAGTAATGCATAAATCATGAATTAATTCATGCATGAATTCATGATCATTCATACATATACATATGTTATAGCTATGTTTTTAAACATAAATGTATACAGAGAACAAAATGTTTCAGTGGTGCACAAGCGGTAACAGTGAGAATGCTGATTCATTTTCATGTGTCTGTCTTTGTGTAGATAAAGTATTCCCAGCATGGATAGATGTGAATCAGTCCACATCCCAGTCCCACAGTGTAACATCAGGGACAGACGTGCTTTTCGGTTGCAGGTCAGAAAATGCCCCAGCCTCTGTCATTCTCATGGCATTCCTATGTAGGAATGAAACAATCATTGATGTTGAACTGTGGGATTCTCAGAAGAAACAGGCCAGTTTCCTTCTAAAAAGAGTGCAGATTGGCGACACAGGTAGCTATGGCTGTTTGGTGTCTGACCGACCTATGGCTGCAAGAAAGTTGGACACGTGTGGAAAGAATTCAGTGCCTCTGCAGGTTGAGAATGGTGAGAATTTTACAAACATAAACACCATAGTTCGAACAAGAGCAATAGGTTGTGTGGAACATGCAGGTTTTTCACTCATCTTAGTCTATTTTATAGACCACTATATTATGTCAATTTATTATTAGCCTATTTAACCTATGATTAAACATTTTAATATATATATATATATATATATATATATATATATATATTTAATAATAAGATTATAACACTTGGTAAGATATCACATTTTGAAAAAGTAAATTTGTCTTGATAAGACTCCTTAAAATAAGTCAGTCTTCTTAAATTAAGTAGGCCTAAGTCAAAATTATATTTTGAGAGAGCGCTAGGTTGGTTGGTTTAGATTTCATTTTTTGCAGTGCAAGCTTTGCATTTTGCTATGCACACCCCCACCTTGTTACACTCCAAATATTTACTTCCAATATTCGTGGAAGAAAAAGATAGCAAATATTGGTTTGATATAGAAATGCTGACTGCAGCTGAAACCGACAGGAGAACTGACAGGAGAACCGGATGAGTTGGATGAATGTGTATCCAGCGGAGCTGCAATGGCCCCCCTGTACCTGCTGCCCTCCCTGGTCCTGCTCGTCCTCCTAGTTTTACTGCTCTGGAGGAACGGTACGTCTAAAGGCAGTTCGGTGCAGTGTGTCAGCACTTATCAGCATTGTTCACTCGCATCATTTGAAGACATGTTTGATCCGTATCACCTTAATTATGTCTGAACTTACATGTTCACAGGGACACACAAGCAGATGAGGTAAGACACTGTATCATCATATGGTGCATTATATATTTATTTCACGTCTTGCTTTTTGTATTAGCATCTGCCTACGGTTAGCTAATATCTTGGTGGTTTCTGTTATTTTTGTCCCTCAGTCACCAGAATCGTGTAGTCTGTTTCCTCTACTTTTATCTACCAAGGAACATGGGCCAAAATCATGATTATGGCACTAGAATGTTTCACGTTTCAAGTGGAACCCAGAACGTATCTGGTGTACACGTAAAACGTTCTGGTGAACACCAGAAGCCACAAAAAACATGTCACATGTCCCCTTTGGGACTCCATATTTATCCATCTTTTCCTTTGTTTTTTTTTCTTGGTTGTGCATTTTGCGTGTGCTCATGCTGCTTTTCTTTTTAAAGTCTTCTCTTAATAAATCCTTGAAATGGAACACACTACTGTACACAATGCTCTTGTGCTGTCTGTCTGTTGTTCATGGAGTTTATTTAATGTTGTAATGTTTCATGTCCAAGATCTCCACAGGTCACAACTGAAAGTGCACATTTTCACACACCTGAACAGACCTCAACAGCGCAAAATCATTTTGATTATACTAACACAGGTGAGAATCACGGCATCTGTCAGCAAGGACATACAAATCAGCCCCATACACAAAAAAATATATATTTTAAATCTATTTTCACAATATATTTTTGAAATTTATGTAAATTATCCTAAATTGGCCCGAACAATATATTTTGACACTTAAAATATATTTCAATATATTTTATTTCTGTATGCCCATTTCTGTTTTTGTTCAGTATGCCCATACAAGCCCATACACAACACAAATATATTTTAAATATATTTTTCATAATATATTTTTTAAATATATGTAAATATTCGAAATTGGCCCAACAATATATTTTTGACACTTTACACCTGGGTCCACCTGCACTGGAATTAAGTATTGGCAACATGCCTCTCATTTTACTGACAAAACAGATGCAAACACAGCCAAGGATGTGGAATATAGCAGCTAACAAGGTGCTAACCAGGCACATGCACACACAGACAGGGCTTTTTGGGCTTTTTGGGATAAAGTGCCATTTTTTCTGGAATGCTAAAATAAATAAATGAACATATGACATTCTTATATATTCCTGTTAGTTAACCTATTGACGCTAGTTAAAATAGGCTAGCTGGAACAACTCACTGAACTACGCTAAACTAGCCTAACAGTGTCAAACTGGGTTATTGCTCACACAGACACTCTGGGGTAGACAGCTAATTTCACAAATAGTTGGTAGGTTCGTTGAAATGGAAACTCCAATCTAATAACAACCCAGGGTCAATTTTTGAACTGAATTTGTGTGTGTGTGTGTGTGTGTGTGTGTGTGTGCTATTAAAAATAAACTGACCAGACTTGACTTGTGTTCACAGGGCTACTGATCCCCATGCAGTAAGTCACACATGATAACACATGTCTGTCAGCAATACATGACCTGCATAGAATACAAAGTGTTTTTTTTTTTGTATTTATTGTTGTTGCCTTTATTGGACTTTGTGTAATGTTACTGTGCTTATAATCTGTAAAATGTTCCAGAACGTTTTACGCAACTAGGGGACAACCTAGTGTGAATAGAACTGATACAGGTAAGATGCTCACAGCTTGTGTTCTGACATCACCCTTTAGAGTCTCATGCTATTGGTCTATTTTCTCATTCCAATATGTTGTCATCCTGTAGCAACGTCACAAGACTACCTTATATGTCTGCAGTCTTTTTCTTTATCTTTTGCACTTCTAGTTAAATGCCAACTGCTTGTCATTAGCTTTGTATCTGTACTGTATACATTGGTATGGAACATGGAACTCAGTTCCTTTTTTCCAATACTGCTGCAGATCTAGCTGGTGTCATCATCATTAAATGTGTTTTGTAACACTGAAACCTGTGTGTGTGTGTGTGTGTGTGTCGCAGGGCTACAGATACCTGTGCAGTAAGTCACGCATCATAACACATGTCTGTCAGCAATACATGACCTGCATACAATACAAAGTGTTTTTATTTCTGTTGCCTTACACTTTGTGTAATGTTTATAATCTATAATATGTTCCAGAACATTTTACGCAACCAGTGGAGTGCTTGGTGTGGACGGGACTGATACAGGTAAGCTGCTCACATCTCATGTTCTGACATCACCCTTTAGAGTCTCATGCTATTGGTCTATTTTCTCATTCCAATATGTTGTCATCCTGTAGCAACGTCACACAACATACAACAAGATCAAGGAAACGACATGTAAAGATTTATTTTCTCTTTTGTTCCTTCTTTTTCTGCCTGTTTTCTTTTTATGAGAAAAAGAAAAAGCTTGTGTTACTGTTTGACTGTATGGATGTTCTTCATGTTTACTTTCTTTGTAGAAGCTCCAATGAGTGGAGTGACGATGAAAGTTATCAGGGTGAGTCCACCACAATATGCATGTTCAGAAAATCCATAATGCAGTAATGCTGTAAATCTTAATAGAAATAAATCACTTGAAAATTAATCTTTCGCATTGTCTGAATTGGTTGCAACTATTATCACTAGGGCTTTAAACAAATCTATACCTTGGGCTATAACTGCATGACTTTTTCTGCCTGTGTACCTACATATTGCAGATAAAGTGAAACTAACACTGGCTGGCTCTGTCACCTGTACGCTCACAGCAATCCAAACTTTTTTCATCTGTTGTCCCCATTGGTGGAGCAGGGGCGTCCCTCTCTGTCTTCAAAAACCTCTTGAAGACCCAGCTCTTCCGAGAGTACCTTCTCTCCTAGCATTACTAACAACTGGACATGCTTAGTCTAGCACTTACCAAGATCCTCTTCCCTATCCTGACTATGCCTCTTTTCTTTCCCATGGCGTGACTTGGGTTAACCGGTCATTCTATTCTATGCGATCAGTACTTATTGCTGCACTAACATGTCCTAGTCGTACATACCTTGATTGTACCTTGATTTTTTAAATCACTTTCGATTAAAGCATCCGCTAAAATGACTAAATGTATGTAAATGTAAACCTCACAAAGTGAAATCACGTTACATTTATGCAGATTTGTTAGACAGCAGATTCAGAAGCATAGAAAATAAGTGAATGTTGAGTACATGAAGCGATTCTTTCTTTTCTAAATAGATATAGCCACATACCAGGAGATACCCGACCTCGTAAGTAGGACTTTTTATTTTATTTTATATTTTCAATCAATCTATCATTTTCACTGAGTAATCAATCGACCTATCCATCCATCCATCCAATCTGTCAATCTGACATAATTCAAATGGATCATTTCAGTATGGTAAATAATTACAGTAAACCCACTGCTATGAGAGTTTCTGTGTTGAGGGAGTTCAAAAGTATAATTACAGTCATAGTTACATTTAAGAAAGTAGAGTACAGTGTGATGTGTTCTACAATGTTGAATATCTCATTGTAGTAAAAACAATAATCAAAATAGCATAACAAAAAAAGCTATACTTATATCATTGCTAGTTGTATACAGTATAATGTGCACATCTTTTCAGCTCAAGGGCTTGTACTCTTGTGTGGGTGTGCAGCCAGTGCACATAACCACACACACACACACACACACACACACACAGACACAAACACACACACACACACGCATTCTCATGCGTGTCGCGTGTCTCTAATAGTCTCCACACCTTGTGACATTAACAGACTCAGAAGGAGGCTATAATAACAGCTATCAGTGAGTGACTCTGTTTCCAATTCTGCTTCAGCTGCAAGTTAGACAGCTCAAACACCCTGGCCCATGTGTGCAAATGTGTTTTGTTTTGTTAACTTTCTTGCAGACGCAGCCCCAAGTGAATCATTGGTAAGACCTCGAATAAGTGCGACATATGCAACAACGAAGAGACAAAAGAAGCCCACCTAAACCTAAGAAACTGTATCACCATACGTTTTAGCACAATCTGTATTCATTCATTCATTCAAACTGTAAAATTCAGTGTAATATTTTGTAATAATGTGTGTAATGTAACAACATTATGTATGTGTGAATATTACTCTTTAGAAACAAAGCCAAAGGCTATGACACAGTAGATCGTATGATCAACAAAAGTGAAATACAAAAGTGAAGTGCTTAAGTGGGTTAGACAGAGGCACTATGTATCTCGTACACATCTGTAAAATCTCAGATTCTAAGTAAAAGTCAGCGTATAGTGTCAAGTTCATGTGTAACAAACTTGTTGACCTAACTCAGTAAAGCAAGATGAGCTGACTGTGTTATGTTGAGTGTGCTTTATAATAGCAGAGTAGGCCTCAATTTATATGGCAGACAACGTGCAAAGTGGTTTTGCCTTGTTACGAAATTCACTTTAGTTAGACTCAAGACTTTGCACTTGACCCATCATCCAAATTAGAGTCTTATATCTGAATGCTGATGCAGTAGAGGTTTTGCTGGACTGCAAACTTAAGAGATGTGGGGTGGTTTCCATGGAGACATGTGACATGCAGGCCTGCACTTGTATAGTTTAGTCCTTACATGTGAACTGACTGTACTTCACATGCAAGTGTTACTGTACATAGCAAAGATTCTAGAACAGAGCTGTTCTAGAATCTTTGGTACATACACAGACTTCACATAAAAGTGTACATATACAGCTCTGGATGAGACCTCTGCAAGATTAAAAGACCAACGCACATTTTTCTGATGTCATCCTATGTGACATTTGAATGAGTTGACGGTCATATTCAATTTTGCAGTGGTCTCTTAATTTTGAATATGACCGTCAACTCATTTGAATATCACTCAGCAACCATGGTCTCTTATTATGACCGCCGCGCAGCGAAGCTTTAAGGTTTAGTCAGATTTTTTTTTTTTTTTTTTTTTTTTTCGCATGGCCAAATTTCCGTCAATGATTCCCGGGACACTGAAAGACCGGGGTACACGAAACTTGGTGGGCATGTAACCCCACATGGATAGCATGGAACCATCGTTTTTTGTTTTTGATCTGTAGCCCCCCCGCTGGACTGGACCCCCTGAGGGTAGGGCAGACACAGTTTTCTGTGAATATCTTGAGAACTGTAGGGACTAGGATGACCATTTTTTTCCGTATGTTTGCCTCCAGGGGTCATGTTAACCCATTTCATGTGCACACATGTGCACAAGCAGATACACACACACACACATACATTCACAGTAATCATACGTATGACACATACTCACACAGTAGACATATGTACGCTTGCATGCACATGCACAAACACACATACGCAGGTAAACACACAAGCACACACACACACACACACACACACACATAAACATAAACATGTACACACACACATGCACACAATTCAAGAATTTCTCAGAATTATGAACAGGCAAGATGGGGGTGGGGTTGTATAAAATGAATTTTACATGGGAAATCTATGAACTAATCATGTTTTGGTACTTGTTGTCTAGCAGATACCAGTGAGAATTGAGTGTGGATAATGCAATTTAGTGAGACAGTTAGAATCATATAGGCCTTTCAGCGTGATTTATTTTTGTGGAAAAAATGTGCTGGACTGGGCGGCGGTCATATTTTGTACCGCTCGGCGGTACATCTAGTTATATTATTATTTCTAGGTTTAGTCATAGTTTTTTTTTTCTTTTTTCTTTTCCAGTAATTTTGTGTCAACTGAAAGCGGGCAGCAACTTGACGAAACTTGGTGGGCATGTAGGCCCACAAGGATGACACGGAACCATTGTTTTTAGTTTTTTCATTTTGTTTTGTTTTGCCTAGGATGACCAACTTTTTTTCATATGTTGGTCTCAAGGGGCCATGTCAACCCATCCCATATCCACTCATTTGAGGTATAGCGCCACCTAGTTAAAAACCTAGTTAAAAAAAGCAAAAACAAGGCGTTGTAATCACAGGTATCTTTGGCTGATGTTCAAAACTGCACGAAATTTGAAGAGTAGGATCATAAGTAATTAACATAACCTAAAAAAATCTATTCTATAGAAAGGGAGCAGGGAGCAACTGCCAGTGCAATTCAGCTGACACAGGGGTGATGTGTTCTCTCTTCTTGGTCTTAGTTAAAAGTCTAGCAGTAGAGTTCAGTATGGGTTCCAATTTCTTTATATGTTTTTTTGGGAGAAAAGTAAATAGTGCAATGCAGTAGTCTAACCTACTAGTGATAAAGGAATGGATTAGTTTTTCTGCATCTTGTTGAGTTAAAAAGGGCCCCATTTTGGCAATGTTTTCTCAGGTGGATATAAGCTGCCTGAGTAACTTTACTGATATGGGGGTTGAAGCTTAACTCTATGGGCCCTATTTTAATGGTCTAAAACGGAAGTGTCTTTGCGCAAAACGCAATTCACTTTGTGGGCGGATCTCGGGCGCTGATGCTATTTTACCGGCGGGATATTTGACTGTTGCGCCCGACGCAAATCTAAAATGGGGTTGTCTGAAGTAGCTACATTAATCATGGGTGTGGTTTGGGCGTAACGTGCAATAAACCAATCAGAGCGTCATCTCACAATCCCTTTAACAACAGGCACGCTTGTTCCATAGCTGATTGCTATTATGGTGGCTTATTTGCCAGGCGCAGCCAGGAGCGTTCACAGCGCTATAGGGCCCTATCATGACATTCTAAAGTGCATCGTCACTCGTCAAAAGTCTATTCAAATTTAGTAGGATGTCCAGTTCACATTGGGAGGGGATTCGTTCTCAAAAGTGGAGCGCATGGCGTAACAAGGTGTTCCTAAGTCTTTTAATCAGTCATATGGGTGTGTTTGGGGCGTAACATCATTTTAAACCAATGAGAATGACATCTGTCATTCCCTTTAACGGCGCGATATGTCAAATAAATGCATCGGTATTTTAGCATTCAACGGCGCATTTGAAGGAGGCTGCTTGCGAGACCGTATGGAATAGTCATTCTTAAACCATGCTTTACTAAAACCTAGCATAGCCTTCACGCATTTGCACTCGTCTATTATTTGAACTCATTGGCAAAGTGAAACTAACTTCACCAAGGAGTCAGTCAACGACAAGACAGTTATATGCAGTTACTTTCACTATTGACTGACAATGGGTTACCATCGAAAACGTAGGCTGGAAAAAGCAACACTTACCCTAATGTTGCTCAAATGACTGAATAAAACAACATTTATCCTGCAGAGGAGTTGCTTATATCTCGTGACAGTGCGTCTTCAGCTGTGCTCAATACGTGTCTCTCGCCTCTCCCCTAATCACTTTTAACCGTCATTACCAATTTGCAAATGATGGTGAATAACTACTCATCATGAGATGTACAGTATTTCGTGATATCTTTATTCTAATTATGTTTACCATTGTAATCGTGCAATTTGTAATGCTTTGCATGGAGGTGCGCTGGTGTGCGTTCATGAATGATAGAAGGATGGTGCGTGCACCTGCCAATATGACTGTTGACATGCGCTCTTAAAATAGCATATGAACAACTCGCCATTGACTTCTGACCAGGTTTAGGTGGTGTATGATAGCGATTTTTAGACAATGCGCCAGGTCCCTCCCTAGGTTGTTAATTGCCACACCCCTCGGCGCAATGCTTAAAAAATAAAGGTGCAAAATAACGAATTCAACTTCGCGCCGGTGAATAACGAACTTTACGCCATGCGCTGGTGACCCAAAATACAGCCCACAATCACTGTTCAGTTGGGAACAGTTAGCTATTGATTTTTCATCTTCACAAAATGTAATACAGAATTGTCACAAAGACATACTTTCCGATGTTTTGGGATCATTCTCACTGAATCACGAGGTTATGAATGCATGGTGATATATTTGCAATGTACAATGTAATCTAACATTACCTCTCTATAGACAATGCATATCTTCTGTCAGTTAATCTCTTCTCTCCCGTGCTGCCGCTGGGGCATTAGGGTTAAATGGCATCGGCATGCAGTTCAACATCACGTCTCCTTAAGTCCTCTAACATTTCCTAATTTATGTCATCAACACATCAGTGATTCGTGAAAATGTGTAGGTTACGCTAGATTTATGCCTATTTTTTCACATGGACACCACACTGATTTCCCTCGAGTGGTAATATTTTTCTTTGAAATTATGTATGGTTTACAGAAATGGGAACTACATTGTATAGATGAGAGGAGCTAAGTGTGCGTTGCGCAGCACAGGCGGCCAAGCAAGGGCTTCGTTTAAGTTGACCTAACTTTCAACTCTGCACAGTATCCCATTAACTGCGTGACAGTAGACTATTTACAATATTTTCTGTAAAGCAGAGTTTGTAAACACGTTATCATCAACTTAATTCACGCACAACATTTATTTGAGCAGGAGAGAGAATAACAATGAATGGATGCAGCAACTACAGAAATTGTACAGAAATTGTAACCATACTTGCTGCTTTCTTGTACTATCTGTTGCTGGTTAACAGCACATGAAAAGCTGATTTAAGCTAATTCACTAACTCAAGACTTCAAGGCCATCATGGATATAAAACGTTTTTTGAAAATAACGAAAGGATGGAGGGAACATAGCAAAGCTTGGAGTTATTTCAGATGGGCTACAACAAGGTAGGCAAAATTATGGTGCTTAAAACCTTACACAACGGTAAATTGGAACAAAACTAAAAGTAACTTTAGCCTTTATAGGGCTGTAAAGTTGTCCAGATTAATAGGTCGTAATTAGGCGTTGTTGTAGCCTAAAGATATTGCATGTAGATGTTGTACTATATAGGCTACTAAATATTTAGGTCACCAATGCACGAACAAAACCGGGAAATGGACAAATATTATCAAGGCTTTGAATGTTTCCGTCTGTGCACGGGGGTGTCTGTAGATTGGTGTGCAACGCATTCATTCATGCAGGCCTGTGGTCATGCATGCGCCCTTAAAATAGCATCTGCATTTTCGCCACAGACTTTAGACCAGGGAGTTCCTGGTCTGTGGAGGAATTGTTTTCTGAAACTGCAAAATATCAACAGTGAACGTTTGCGCCGGAACACGCCCCGTCTTTTCGCTGAACCGCCCCCGTGGGCGCAATCGAATTCCCTAATTTACAGGCATGTACCTGTGGAGGGAAAATTCCAATATGCGCTGACTGCAAAATAGGAAAGACAAACGCGCGAGTATACAAAGTCAATTGCGCCGGGACGGAAAATAGAGCCCTCTATCTAAAATGACACCTAGGCTTGTTACTTTTGGTTTGACCTGGTGTGCCAGGTTCCCAAGATTACTAAGAATGGTGTCTCGCTTTGATTTTGGTCCAACCAAAATCACTTCTGTTTTGTCATCATTTACAGTAGCTTTAAAAAATTGTTGCTCATCCACTGATTAATGGAGGTTAAGCATGTGATAAGGGAGCAAAGGCCATCTGAGTTAGTTGGCTCCAATATATAATTGGGTATCATCTGCATAGCTGTGGAAGTTTACATTATGTTGACTTATGATGTTTCCTAACGGAAGCATAAAAGAGCACAGGACCAAGACAGCTCCCCTGGCCCACACAAAGGGCCACACATACAGTAGTGGAAGCTAATTGTTGCAGCATACGCAACGCAAATGGAACACTTCAGTTATGTGCCTCCCCTGTAAAGGTTTTAATCAGCCTGCTTCCCTGGGACCAGTTCCTTACTCTGAGGCTTGTTACTCATAACCCCATTTTCTGTTCCTGCAAAAACATAGTGCGGTTTTCTGTTAGAGGCTGGTTCGACAAAAGAAGAAGGGAAAAAAATGATTTTGCTCACTACACCCTTATAGTGTGTACCTTTGTGGTGATCACACACTCACAAAGCACATTTCACACACACGCATACGCACACGTGCGCACACACACACACTTATATCTTTGATATATTTAGAGCTCACTTGATCATGCTCTTAAAGGGGAGATGTGGCCGTGCATGCCTTCACGTGTTTATATACGCACAAACACACATACACACACATAGACACACACGCACACACACACACACACACACACACACACACACACACACACACACAGACCCCCAACAACAGCTTAACTTTTGATCGATTATAAAAATGTGTTATCAGATGTTTCATTATCGAAGTATAGTGTTTTTGTGATTGTGTCAAAGTAATGTCATAGTAACAACAACTCACGTACACAGAGGAGATGTTTTCATACGCCCCCATGACATTCTAAGGCCAAAGACATTACGGGCATGTGCAAATCCAGTTATATATTAGTCACACATATCTTCACTTTCTTTGTTACAGTTTTAAATGTGTTGTTGTATTAGTACTATGCATTGATGTTAGATGTTGACAAAGGACAGTAAAATACAGTATATTGCCTCTGGCAAATAACAATGACACTAGCTCTGATGTGTTCTTCCAACTGCCTAGATAGAAGTTCAGTATTCAGTTATGGTTCCTCTTTATTTACCTGCTCTACAATAAATGAGGCTAACTGTTGCACTGTATGTTAAACTGTTTATTCTCTTGAGATGTTTAGCAGCTATGCTAGAGCAGCTAACAACTTGTTGAACGTGCACCATTAGGCAAAGCAGCTTTATTACATTATAAGCAGTCTGTCTCAGTGGATCTTTTTCTTTGGATTTCCATCCATTGCCATACATATGAGTACACTTGAAACCATGAAGTAAATCATTTTCAAGATCGAAATGCTTTCATAAAGGGGTATCAGTACGTCTGCATGCCATTGATATGTCTGTACATGCATTTGTGACCACTGTGCTATCTCCAAATTTAGTCTGTCTTCAGAAGAAGAAGACATAGAACAAGTAGTAACAAAAGGTAGGCATCTTGTTTCTTGTGGCTTGTAAGTATTTTTGTAAAGCCCTGAGAAATCTGCCTAAAAAATGTTAAATCTTACAGTTGTGAGCCTCACTCAGCTAAAGCAAGATGGCTTGAAGAGTTGGTTCCAAAATGTTATATCCTCCATTTTAATAAATATTTTTTTTTACATTTTGTTTTCAAAGTAATTTCAGTAGAACTGTAATTGGCTATAAACAACACAACTGCAATTTTATTGATACAACCTGAAATACACAATTAAATAACATGACTTATTAGTGTTTTTAAAAATGGAGATATAGCATTTTGAACTAAACTCTTCATTGTTTTCTGTGTAATGTTGTGCATTTTTTTAACAGTGTGGGCCAGGCCTGCACTGAAATGGCAGGCAAAATGCAAAGTTAATCAATAGGCAAAGTTCCCATGCATGAATTATGAGTAAAAAAGGGTACCATACATCTGTCTGTTATTGATATTTCTGTACATGCGTTTGCTACCACAGTCCTTTTACCAAGAGTCTGACTTCAGAAGGGTGTACACAAAACAGGAACAATAACATCAAAGAAAATGTGTCTCCTTTCTTGTGACATCTTATGTAAATATTTTGGTAAACAGCTCACAAATCTATGTGTATCTAATAACGAAGGAAACCTGAACATTTCTCTAATGTTAGACAAACTGAGTGGATCACTACAGGAAAAGTAACATATTTTTACATAGAGAAAAGCAATGTGATAACCAAAAGATGCTTCAACAAAGCATTGGCGCAGTAATTGCTTTTAGTTGTGTGATATTTGTTAACACTGACTTTAAATTTCACTTGCACTTTAAAATGTCCATTTCCCTGTTCATCTTCTGTCCAGTTTTTTTTTTTTTTTTTTTCATCAACATTGTGTAATGCTACCATCTAGTGGCAAAGCCAATGAGATCCTTTTTTTTATTTAGGCCTTCTGACTTTCTTATAAAATGGTAATGTTTATTTTAGGGCTGTCAAAATAACTGATTAATTTTGATTAATTAATTTGAGAAAAAATAACTGATTAAAAAAATTAGTGCAGATTAATCGATTCCGTATGACCTTTGACCCCGAGCCGTTCTAGTCAGTAAAATTTAGACTGTAAAATGAAGGAGAGGAAGGAATTTGCATATCACCGGAGTTCATCAACTCTATAGTCGCACATCAATGCAAAGAAAATCCCCGAAGCACTTTTGAATTTATTTCCTCAGCATATTAGGTCATTTCATAGATTAGTATGGCAATTATTTGAACAGTGAAAATAATAATAATAAAGAGTTTTTGAACTTTAATGTCACTAATGCTGATTATTCAATGATTCATTTGAATTTAAATATTTAAAATATTTTCACAGCAAAAAATATATATGTGATTAATTTAGATTAATTAATCACAGAGTATGTAATTAATTAGATTAATTTTCTTAATCGATTGACAGCCCTAGTTTATTTTAATGTAATATTTATTTATATCATTGTAAGCTACTTTAAAAAAGTGTCCGCTAAGAACCATAAACATAAAACAAATTCCTGCTACGGCTGCAACTACACCCAAAACTACAGTTTTCCCTGCTTTACTGAAATGACAAGAAATGTCAGTTTGAAGGGTTCCCATTTACACTATAAAAGGTAATGATGTGATCGAAGATAAACACATATCAGCAATTCCTCTTTTTTCCTTCTTGTGGACAGCATTTGTGGTGTATTTTTTCAGACTGGGCTGTTGGTTTAAACAGTAACTGGCCATCTCTGAGTCCAGTTGCTTGTGTGAGCGAATTGCCAGTTGTCTAATGGTGCTCTAACCTAAATATTCAAATGCTCATATATTTTTGTCACTACAAATCAAACTGATCCTTTATTCACTTAATTTGCAACTGTTTGTTTAATTAACTATCTGATAGTACTGATTATCTGACTTTCTGCCTTTCCCTACATGCAGAGGGTCATAAATACCTTGCATGCAGGGGGGTCATACCTACCTATTGCATGCACGGGGGCATGCCTATAGTACCTATTGCATTGCAGGGGGTCATACCTACACAGAAGAAGTATTAAAGGAGAAATCCGGCTGATTTTTACATGAATCTTGATCATGACACGTCACCGAGTACTGCCGATAGAAACAATAACGACCAAAATCGGTGCTACCGAACTTGAGTAACTGCAGATAATGGCCAGTACTCCCATTGAGCTACAATGCTAGGTCTGGGGACATCATCTAAACATGCCTTGTTTGCCTCTTATCAGACTCAAAATGTCATTAAAAGGTCTGTACAATATGAACAGAGTTCTTACATGACAAAACGATGCATTTTCTATTAGCTGTGAAGAAACCGTTTGAATTCCAAGTTTGTACTGTCACATCTGCATACTTATCTGTTTGTCTTGTTTGAAATTATGGATGGTGCGTTTTTGGTGATATGCATTGTTTGGTGTCCAACAAACATAGCATCTAGTCTGATGGCCAAAAAGCTCAATTTTGGTCTCATCAGACCAAAGAACCTTATTCCCTTTGACCTCGGAGACTCAGAGAGTTAATGAGTTTTGTTGTAAATTATTGGGGGGGGAAAGGCCAAATTAAATTGACCAAGATTCCATTAATAAAAGCAATAAAAGGGGAAATATCCAAGGGGGTGAATAATTTTATATCAGTTTTTATGCTAGACACAGTTTGACAGGCACTCAATAACATTAACATTAGCTTGAATCATAGGCAGCAAAAGAAATGGACGCAGTCACCCCATAGGACTTCAATAGACAAGTGAAGCCAATTTGAACCCGTTTCCTGTTGGTCATGTGCCGCGTATCCTCAGTGTCAGTTGAGTGACACTTAAAGGAACACGCCACCCAAAATCAGTAGTAATATATGTTCTTACCTTAACTTTCACGAGTTGAGTCATACCTCTCCCGCGTCGGTATGTGAACTCAAACGCTCTGGCGCGCGGCGCGAATGTGTTAGCATGTTGCTATGCTAGCGGGCTCTGCCGTAGCCGTAGAGGGAGTAAGATGGCATTAATCAAACACATCTACGTTTTCCCTACTTAAATACAGTTGCACAAGTAGTTGATGTTAGGTCACACAACATGAAACGTGGCGATTTTCCAAGCGAATAAACAGGAGAACTACAATGTCTGGCGCAATAGCACTTGGGAGTACTTCGACCTAGGTAGTAATATTAATTAACACCTAATTGTAGATCCTATCCACCACAGAGTTTAGAATCCATGCTTGATCGACCCCTCAGCCTCCTCCTCCCCTCTGAGCGAGAGAGAGGCACACACTATAGAGATGCGCTGATGGGCTATTATTTCAACCATAACTGCATAACAAAACTTAATCCATCCATCAGCAAAGGTTTTTGACCAATTTTCAAAACCGCACCTGCCCGCCATCCGCTGTGTTTTAATGTATATGGGATGCGGAGCTGCTGACGTGAGGCTAGAAAGCTCTTGCCTGTTTTTTCTAGAAAGACTGATCCAATGCAGCAAATATATTAAAAGGCTAAAGTCCTACATTGGCTATGTTGTAGCCTATCCCCAGAATATCAGCAGCAAACTCAGTCTCGGTCTCGCAAAACAGTCTCCAAATAAAACGCACATCGGCCTGTTGCCTAGCCTATTCTGTGTGCCAATATAGCCTATCGTCCAAAATGCTTGATTGCATTGCATTCTCCACATTTTTAGCTAAATTTTCATGTACCACATCAGCATTTTTGTTCAGTGAATCTTTTGTAAATTGTAAATTGTAAATCTTTACAATTACCGTCGGGCCTATAGGCCTATTGCCTGGCTTGCCTCAGCTTTGGTCACGTCCTTTTACAATTTTATCATTGTAATAAAAAATGCAATTTGCCACATAATTTCAACATGCTCCTGGCCTACTAATTAATGCCTATTGTACTTTATTTTTTGCAAAAAGAAAGAAATCCTTGATAAAATAACAAGTCATTCACATTATAGGCTACTTTACGCACTGTTATGTCAGGGTGACTGACAAGCCTGTTCTGAAGACTCCCATTCATTTTGACTGCACGGGAAGAGATCGCGTCTTTTTCAGTCAGACAGCGCAATTCATTTTATAGCAGGCCGATCGGACAAACTATATGACGCCTCGATATATGAAAGAAACTCCGACTCCATTCATTCTGAAAGTCCACCGCTCAACAAAAGATTCACTGAACAAAAATGCTGATGTGGTACATGAAAATTTAGCTAAAAATGTGGAGAATGCAATGCAATCAAGCATTTTGGACGCTGGTGCAGTTTTGAAAATTGGTCAAAAAACTTTGGTGCTGATGGATGGCTGATGGATGATAAGTTTTGCTATGCAGTTATGGTTGAAACTAGATGTACCGCAGAGCGGTACAAAATATGACCGCCGCCCAGTCCAGCACATTTTTTCCACAAAAATAAATCACGCTGAAAGGCCTATATGATTCTAACTGTCTCTCGAAATTGCATTATCCACACTCAATTCTCACTGGTATCTGCTAGACAACAAGTACCATAGTTCATAGATTTCACATGTAAAATTAATTTTATACAACCCCACCTCCATCTTGCCTGTTCATAATTCTGAGAAATTCTTGAATTGTGTGCATGTGTGCATGTACATGTTTATGTTATATGTGTGTGTGTGTGTGTGTGTGTGTGTGTGTGTGTGTGCGTGCTTGTGTGTGTGCCTGCATATGTGCCTGTGCATGCAAGCGTACATATGTCTACTGTGTGAGTATGTGTCATTCGTATGATTACTGTGAATGTATGTGTGTGTGTGTGTATCTGTTTGTGCACATGTGTGCACATGAAATGGGTTAACATGACCCCTGGAGGAAAACATACGGAAAAAATGGTCATCCTAGGCCCTACGGTTCTCAAGATATTCACAGAAAACTGTGTCTGCCCTACCCTCCTTTCGGGGGGTCCAGTCCAGCGGGAGGGCTACAGATCAAAACGAAAAACGACGGTTCCATGCTATCCATGTGGGGTTACATGCCCACCAAGTTTTGTGTACCCCGGTCTTTGAGTGTCCCGGGAATCCTTGTTGGTGTAAGTCACTAAATGTACACATAAATTATTTTATTGTAAGGCCCCCCATGAACGAAAGTACACAAAACTTGGCATGCATTCGGAGGGTGTCATAATGATCCTACACTTTTAATTTCGTACAGTTTTGACCTTGTCAGCCAGAGATATTGTGATGAAAACACCTAATTTTTTGATTTTTAATTTTTAACTAGGTGGCGCTATACATGAAATAAGTGGTAATGGGATGGGTTGACATGCCCCCTTAAGACCAACATACATAAAAAAGGTGGACCTCCTAGGCCCTACGGTTCTCGAGATATTAACAGAAAACTGTCTCCGGCCACCTACAGGCCAGTTGGTGTATAGTAACATAAATTAATTTATTGTGTGGCCCCCCATGAACGGAATTCCACAAAACTTGGCGTGCATACAGAGGGTGTCATAATGATCCTACACTTCCAATTTCGTGCAGTTTTGACTATGTTAGGTCACAGATACCTTCGATTACAACACCTCATTTTTACTTTTTTGTGTTCAACTAGGTGGCACTATACATGAAATGAGTGGTTATGGAATGGGTTGACATGGCCCCTTGAGATCAACATACAAAAAAAAATGGTCCTCCTAAACCCTACGGTTCTCGAGATATTCACAGAAAACTGTGTCTGCCCTACCCTACTTTCGGGGGGTCCAGTCCAGCGGGGGGGCTACAGATCAAAACAAAAAATGATGGTTCCATACTATCCATGTGGGGTTACATGCCCACCAAGTTTCGTGTACCCCGGTCTTTCAGTGTCCCGGGAATCATTGACGGAAATTTGGGCATGCGGAAAAGAAAAAAAAAAAAAAAAAAAGAAAGAAAAACTAGATGTACCGCAGAGCGGTACAAAATATGACCGCCGCCCAGTCCAGCACATTTTTTCCACAAAAAGAAATCACGCTGAAAAGCCTATATGATTCTAACTGTCTCACTAAATTGCATTATCCACACTCAATTCTCAATGGTATCTGCTAGACAACAAGTCCCAAAACATGATTAGTTCATAGATTTCACATGTAAAATTCATTTTATACAACCCCACCTCCATCTTGCCTGTTCATAATTCTGAGAAATTCTTGATTGTTTGTTATGTTTATGTTATGTGTGTGGGTGTGTGTGTGTGTGAGTGTGTGTGTGTGTGTGTGTGCGTGCTTGTGTGTGTGCCTGCGTATGTGCCTGTGCATGGAAGCGTACATATGTCTACTGTGTGAGTATATGTCATACGTATGATTACTGTGAATGTGTGTGTGTGCGTGTGTATCTGTTTGTGCACATGTGTGCACATGAAATGGGTTAACATGACCCCTGGAGGCAAATATACGGAAAAAAAATGGTCATCCTAGGCCCTACAGTTCTCAAGATATTCACAGAGAACTGTGTCTGGCCTACCCTCCTTTCGGGGGGTCCAGTCCAGCGGGGGGGCTACAGATCAAAACGAAAAATGACGGTTCCATGCTATCCATGTGGGGGTACATGCCCACCAAGTTTTGTGTACCCCGGTCTTTCAGTGTCCCGGGAATCCTTGTTGGTGTACGTCACTAAATGTACACATAAATTATTTTATTGTAAGGCCCCCCATGAACGAAAGTACACAAAACTTGGCATGCATTCGGAGGGTGTCATAATGATCCTACACTTTCAATTTCGTGCAGTTTTGACCTTGTCAGCCAGAGATATTGTGATGAAAACACCTACATTTTTGCTTTTTAATTTTTAACTAGGTGGCGCTATACATGAAATAAGTGGTAATGGGATGGGTTGACATGGCCCCTTGAGATCAACATACAAAAAAAAGGTGGACCTCCTAGGCCCTACGGTTCTCGAGATATTCACAGAAAACTGTCTCCGGCCACCTACAGGCCAGTTGGTGTATAGTAACATAAATTAATTTATTGTGTGGCCCCCCATGAACGGAATTCCACGAAACTTGGCGTGCATTCAGAGGGTGTCATAATGATCGATCCTACACTTCCAATTTCGTGCAGTTTTGACTATGTTAGGTCACAGATACCTGCGATTACAACACCTCATTTTTACTTTTTTAGGTTTAACTAGGTGGCGCTATACATGAAATGAGTGGTTATGGAATGGGTTGACATGGCCACTTGAGATCAACTTACCAAAATAAAATGGTCCTCCTAAACCTTACGGTTCTCGAGATATTCACAGAAAACTGTGTCTGCCCTACCCTCCTTTCGGGGGGTGCAGTCCAGCGGGGGGGCTACAGATCAAAACGAAAAACGATGGTTCCATGCTATCCATATGGGGTTACATGCCCACCAAGTTACGTCTTCCCCGGTCTTTCAGTGTCCCGGGACTCATTGACAGAAATTTGGGCATGCGAAAAAGAAACAAAAAAAAAATTTAAAAAAAATCTGACTAAACCTATATGACCGCCGCTTCGCTGCGCGGCGGTCATAATAATAGCCCATCAGTGCATCTCTAGTGTGTGTGCCTCTCTCTCGCTCAGAGGGGAGGGAGAGGCTGAGGGTCAATCCAGCATGGATTCCAAACTCTGTGGTGGATAGGATCTACAATTAGGTGTTAACAATACTACTACGCTAGGTTGAAGTACTCCCAAGTGCTATTGCGCCACACATTGTAGTTCTCCTGTTTATTCGCTTGGAAAATCGCCACGTTTCATGTTGCGTGGCCGTAGACATTTCTATCAACTACTCGTGCAACTGTATTTAAGTCGGGAAAACGTGGATGTTTTTGATTACTTCTACGGCTAGTTACGGCAAAGCCCGCTAGCATAGCAACATGCTAACACAGTCCAGCCGCGCACCAGAGCGTTTGAGTGCACGTACCGACACGGGAGAGGTATGACTCAACTCGTGAAAGTTAAGGTAAGAACATATATTACTACTGACATTGGGTGGCGTGTTCCTTTAAAGGGAAACTTGGCAGGATTTCCCCCTCTGCTGGAGAAATTGCGCATTATGCTATTTCAAACTGTGGGAAAAGGTAACGATAAAGCACATGGATTTGTTTACAAGCTAGCGAACGGTTAGCATAAGTTTGGCAGAACTATGTGGATGTTACAAGGTAAGAAACACGATTTAAAACGAGTTTCTTGTTTCTCACTTCTCTTTCCGGGACGGTAGTCTCAATGTTGCAAGGTTGGTTGTCCGCCTGGGGACGCTAGGCGCAGCGGGGAAAGTCACAATTTTCACGGAACAGGTCATTTAACCATCCAAATGATTTCTAAACGGGTCTATTACGTTGAAATAGTTGCCAAGTTCCCCCTTTAAAAGTCCAAGCACACCTGCGCACCAGTGTACTGCATTAGCCCTAAGGAGCCAGCCACGGCCACAAGCGCACCTGAACTGGGGAGATAAATGAGAAGCAAAAAGCAGTGACAAACATGTGACGTTAAGGAACAGACTGAAACACAGTAAGTTGTCTGGTAGCCGAGCTAAGAAAATTGATAACAAGTGCTCCGAGTTCAAGTGCAGCCTTTGGTAGGTGATTTGTTCCGACTTAGTGCCAACCCAACAAAACATCATGTTTTCTTCCATCAATGCTTTCTTATAGCTTACCTGTGGACTTTCCCTCAGACTGCCTTCGTGTTTCTCATCCAGAGAATACGGTTACTTCCCTCTTGTGCGACTGAACAAGAAACAAGGGGCTTCTCTCAAAGGATTCGTGCTTGGTAAAACGAGTCAAATCCTTCACAGACAAGGCAAGGCTTCTTCCTAGCATACGGAAAACACACAATGGAACAGACAAACGAGTGTGCAGGAAGCTGCAGGTGCATTATTAAAAATCATGTGTGCGCACAGGCTTGTGGGTGTTCCAAGCACGCAGAGGATACATGCATGCATCCTCGAAAATCTCTGAACGAAGGACTCAGTAGGCCCAGAGCCCGTTTACGGACCTTTACTTTATTAGACATTCTCTGGTAGGCCTATACTTGATCGAATTGTAAAGCACCCTTGACATTGGAACAGTGCTTGGTGAGATTTGATGACGTTACGTCCTTGAAAGAGCGGCTTTGAAGGACCCATCCTTGACTTTGAGAAAAGCCCAAGAACAACAACAAGAAGAAACCAGACTTTGGTTACATACACAGCCTTAAGTGCGCACATACTCGACGCACCCGACCTGTAGCGCGACAATCGTCACAGAAGCGCCGTAACCATTTATACTCGCGCTAGTGGTCGCAACACTAGTTGCAATATTCTCCTGAACAGAGGTGTCGCTGTTGTGAAAAGATTAACGCTAACTACGTTACACAGCAGAAGAAGCTGCAGTAAGAAACAGTAGTAGCAGAGCCCGTCTACAACATTCTTATCCTTATTAGACATTCTCTGCTAGTAGCTAGCTTCTGTGATGATGGTGCTTCAGACTTTGGTTGCTACTATTCACAACTACCACCATCATTATCATCTAGTTTCCAAGGTGTGCGCACAGGTAGATAGATAGATAGATAGATAGATAGATGGATATATAGATAGATACTTTAGTCATCCCGAGGGAAATTTTAATAATTTAAACAGTTTAGTTAGCTGGCTAGCTACCTAGCAGCTGGCTGAGTTTGTGTAATTTCCTGAAGTGGAAAGAGATTTTGTTCAGGCCTTAATAGATATCCTTTGTTTGAAAATAAATCGTTTTTCTTTCCTCTTAATTCCATGTGTTGCAACTCTCGCTGGTAACTTTGTTAACTTATCCAGCAAACTATTAAAAATTCACGACTGTAACAAAACACTGCAACTCTAGCTTGCCCTCGAATTAGTCCATCTTCCTGTATCCGCTTTGTCACGCTCGTCTGAAAAAAAATGAGTGGTGCGCTACCTCACGCTACTTGGCTAAAATCCTGGCGCGCCAGCAAGATCTACGTCATTTTGACGTCACGTTGTCGCGCTACCGGTCCGGTGCATCGAGTATGTAGAACGTCTTAGGTGTATAAGCAAGGGGGTAGGCGAACGTTCGGAAAGTGGACCCCCTGTGGGAGGCTCTGAGGCTAATCGTGGACCACTTGGAGTTAGCATTCCATTGACCCGTTCATTTTGGCATCACTTTGACATCAAATAACTTTACATCTGGAGCGTTTTAAGCTTTTATATGACCAAAACGGTGGTCATATAGCTTTAGTCAGATTTTTTTTTTTCCGCATGAGCATGAGCAATTTTCCGTCAAGGATTCCCGGGACACAAAAGACCGGGGTGCACAGAACTTGGTTGGTGGGCATGTAGCCCCACAAGGATAGCATTGAACCATTGTTTTTCTGTGAATATCTCGAGAACCGTATTGTTTAGGAGGACCCCCTTCTTTTTGTATGTTGATCTTAAGGGTTCATGTCAACCCATTCCATAATCACTCATTTCATGTACAGCGCCACCTAGTTAAAAATGGAAAAGTAAAAATGAGGTGTTGTAATCACAGGTATCTGTGACCTGACATGGTCAAAACTGGACGAAATTAGATGTGTAGGATCATTATGACACCCTCTGAATGCATGCCAAGTTTAGTGGACCTTCGTTCATGGGGGGCCATACGATAAATTAATTTAGATTTAATTGAAATTTCATTTAAATTAATTAGTGTACATTTAGGGACTGTACACCAACAGAGTTTTCTGTGAATATCTTGAGAACCGTAGGGCCTAGGATGACCAATTTTTTGCGTATGTTTGTCTCCAGGGGTCATGTTAACCCATTCCATATGCACACATCAGTAGGACTCTGATGAAGATGTGACTACATCGAAACGTTAGTCAATGTTAATAATGTTCTGCACCTTTTAGTAAAGAATAAAGAAAATTAAGAAGACATCTAAGTATATATACTTTTTTGATCCCGTGAGGGAAATTTGGTCTCTGCATTTAACCCAATCGGTGAATTAGTGAAACACAAACAGCACACAGTGTACACACAGTGAGGTGAAGCACACACTAATCCCGACACAGTGAGCTGCCTGCTACAACTGCGACGCTCGGGGAGCAGTGAGGGTTTAGGTACCTTGCTCAAGGGCACTTCAGCCGCGGCCCACTGGTCGGGGCTCGAACTGGCAACCCTCCGGTTACAAGTCCAGAGTGCTAACCAGTGGGCCACGGCTGCCCACACATCTGAGCTGCACCGGTGTCTCTCCTCCACTTAATTATGAGTTATTTGTACACTATTAGCACTTGTGGTTTTGTGTCTTATTCCATATGAATAGACCATCTTTGATAAGTATTATTAGGGGTGAATAACTGTTCTTGTGGTACTACCACTTTACAAGCCCCATGCTAAGCCATGCATATTTAGGTCATAATTCATATGCAACAACTTAATAACTATGAATAAGGGGAACGAAAAACAATGGTTCCATGTCATCCTTGCAGGGCTACATGCCCACCCATGACAGAATAGTCTTTGAGCATAACATGTTTACCTTTAAACTCAAAGGTCCTCCTTCTGTCAAGATATTCACAGAAAACTGTGTCTGCCCTACCCTCCTTTCGGGGGTCCAGTCCAGCCGGGGGGCTACAGATCAAAACGAAAAACGATGGTTCCATGCTATCCATGTGGGGTTACATGCCCACCAAGTTTCGTGTACCCCGGTCTTTCAGTGTCCCGGGAATCATTGACGGAAATTTGGGCATGCGAAAAAGAAAAAAGAAAAAAAAATCTGACTAAACCTATATGACCGCCGCTTCGCTGCGCGGTGGTCATAATAACCAAACATCACACATTTCACACAGCGGTCAAATTCTAGCTACTTTAGGTAGCCGTTGGAAGATTTAGTTAGCACTAGTGAACATTTTTTGTGAATGCTACTTTGTTAATATTTGGGAAACTATGAGTAAGGGGCTGCTGAAGTGCCATGAGGGTGCAGCAAATGAACTTCAGAAACAAACGATATTCAGAATACCCCAAAACGTTAACGGCCCACCGGGAATCCTCCCGAAGCTCCCGATTAGCCACGTCGAGCCTCCATTCAAAACATTAAAGAATCAACAGATACTGCAACTGCATGCAATTAACAGTTAACTAGGCCTATATCATGGGGTTATTTAAAGCTAGTTCCGAATTAGTCATTGCATTAAAGACTTTACTTTGTTAGATAGAAGCTAACAACCTGTTAAAATGTACCAGAATTCAGGAAATTGCATCTAGTTCACACAATGTTCATCTGGACACGACATACATACACATATACCACAGAACACGACACATACATACACATATACCACAGGACACGACACATACACCACTGAACACGACACATACACACACATACACCACAGGACACGACACATACATACATACACCACAGGACACGACACATACACCACTGGACACGACACATACACCACAGGACACGACACATACAAACATACATACACCACAGGACACGACACATACAGTACATACACATACACCACAGGACACAACACGTTACATGGGCACCATGGAGATATTTAGGAATATGTATAGATGGTTATGTGTAGGTCAGATTAACAGGCTAACACTGCCTTTCTACAGGACCTTTTTATTTATTTGGTCAGCACACACCATGCTGCGTTTAGAAATATACCACATATACCATGAGGCCAATCTTCATCAGATGGCATATGAATGGAAAAGTGATCCACATACTTCAGAGAGCCGCCAGAAACGTTTGCATAGACTACTCAAACTGACAGGGACAAAACAGTAAAAGTAAAAAAAGTATCTCTTTTTTTTTGCCCAAGGGGAGAATAGTTACATGGTGTAATTTATTTTATTGTTCTTCAGTTTGAGATTGTGGATTGGTGGCATGCCAAACTTCTCCCTCAGGATGTCCTGGGCCTCGGCATCTGTGATCTTACGCATCTCCATCAGGTCAAACTCTTCCTGGTAGCAAAACGTGACCTCACAGTAAATCAAGCCAATCAGAGCTCTGTATCCCGTGGCCGTGGGCAGAGAGCAGATTGATTTGTTGGTATAGAGCGAGTCGGAGGCAGTCTGGAGGAAGTGGGCGGCGGCATGAAAGTCACCCGGCTGTCGGGGCTCCAGGGTGAAGCAGAACACAGGGCTGGTCAGACTGCGGTCCAGGAGGCTGGACTTGGCGAAGGCCTCGTTGGGGATCAGTGGCGTGCGAGACGTTTTCTCCAGAACCCACGTGCCACCGTCCTCCTTCAGGCGGAACGTTCCGGCCGGCTGGGGCTGGTCCTTCCCTGACACCAGCTCCAGGGGCTCCCAGATCTGGTCTGCCAGACCGAAGCTGACGTCAGCAAGGTAGGAGCGTCCGGCCACGTCCACCCTGTTGATGAGGTGTCCCTCGCGGGCACTGAAGTCCTGCTGCTGTGGGTGGTAAACGCGGGCGCCCAGCGCGGTGTGTGCGTATCCCATCTGCCCCAGCGCCCAGGAGAAGAGCAGGTTGCTCTCGCAGCACCAGCCCCCACGCCGCTGATGCACCAGCTTGTTGAAGACCAGCGGCAGCTCCATGCTATTCTGCTGGCCGCTGTGCAGGCTCAGGTTCTCAAAGGGGATGCTCAGCACGTGCAGGCGGTGCACCAGCTGCAGAGAGGCCAGGTCCGGCTTCTCAAACGGACCGCTGAAGCCGATCCTCTGGAAGTACTCCTGCAGGTCCATTCTACACCTATAGCACATGCACACACACACACACACACACACACATCATCAATGGCTTGCTCGCTGGCTCTGCTAGTTTGCCCAGGACTTTTTGCATATCATCTTTACTCTCCTAATGTCCACCATTAGTTGTTCATTGTGTCAGTGTGAATGAATGTTGAGAGTGTGGTCCTTTTGACTTATTTAACTGTTAGCCTATTGTATCAGTTTTGCATCTGAATGAACGCAGAGCCATTATTTTCCCTGTATCAGGTGAAAAACTTTTATACGGGTCAATGCCCTAAAACTTATACCACTTGCCACAATGTAATAATATATTTAGAAATATATTGTATGCATTTCAAGATGTTTACTATAAAATCCATCAAGTTATTGCAGCATATGTGGAGCAAATATAAAATACAGAATTGTCTGACAGCAAACACATTCAATACACACCGCGAGTCAAACTTCAAACTTCCACACAGACACACAAATTCTCGTTAAGAGAAGCAGACATACATGTACATAGATAGATACATAGATAGATGTACAATAGATGGAGATTTTACTACAGAAAACAGCTCTTCTTACCACGAGAAAAGAACAAGAATCAAGTCGTCTGTCTGTTGGTCTTGATAGAAAGTTTCAGTCTAAATGAACTCAGTTTAAATCAACTCTGGGTGAGTTCCTCATTCTGTTATTTAGAATCACTGGTTCCTTAATATAATCTTGTGATTCAGCTGCTCTTGCAATAGCAATCCCAACCGACTGTGACGTACACATTCTTCAATAACATTAGTGAAAATGCACATCCCAAAAGAAATAGTTAATTGGATCCATCTGTCTTGTGAGTCCGCTCACATAAGGATTTTTATACAGAAGGCAGAAGGTCACCATATCTCAGTCCTCCAACATCCGAATTCTTAAGCTAAGTTGTTTCCAACACATGTTAAATACTCTCACAAACAGAAGAATCTCAGCCACTCAGCAACTAAAGTAGCTTCTTCATGTATAACATTTGTCAAGTCAAGTCGGCTTTATTGTCAATTTCTTTACATGCACTGGTCATACAAAGAATTGAAATTTCGTTTCTTACTTTCCCATGCAGACATAGACATACGTTAAATACAGACATAGACATACTTTAGACATAGACATAGCCATAGACAATAAAAAATAGAAATATACAGACATACCACATACAGACATTAAAGTGCGAGACTGAAATATAGAACATATATCAAAATATAAAAAAATAGAATATATATAACAAAATAGAGGTAGTTGTGTTGTATATTTACATAGTCCTAGCGTAACCTTCTGACAGAGTAGTAGTAGCAGCAGCATTGTGGCAGAGTGATAAATAACATTTACATGAAGTTTAAACTTGTGCTTGTGTGTACTGTATATTTACATTGATATGCAGTCATTTCAAGTATATCAGGCTTGATATGAAGCAGCAACACGTTAGGCTGCGCAATCACAGTGCAGTTCCACAGGGCGGTCCTGGGGAAGTGTTGGGGGGGTTTAGGGTAGACAGGATCCTACTGTAGGTTCCTAGGTTCCTGGCTGGGTGGGGGGGCTGTCAGTGATGGGAGAGTGGGTAGAGTGTTCAGCATCCTGATTGCTTGGTGGATGAAGCTACTTGCAAGTCTGGTGGTGCGGGAGCGGAGGCTCCTGTACCTCTTTCCAGAGGGCAGGAGTGAAGTTTGTGTGCAGGGTGGGTTGTGTCCTTGACAATCATTAGTGCTTTGCGGGTGAGGCGGGTGGTGTAAATGTCCTGCAGGGAGGGGAGTGGTGCTCCAATGATCCTCTTAGCTGTGTTAACAATGCGCTGGAGGGTCTTCCTGTTCTGATCTGTGCAGCTTCCGCCCCACACTGTGATGCAGCTGGACACGATGCTCTCGATGGTCCCTCTGTAGAATGTGGTCATGACGGGAGGCGTGGCACTTGCCTTCTTCAATTTGTGCAAGAAGTAGAGGCGCTGCTGGGCTTTCTTCGCCAGTGATGCTGTGTTGGTGGTCCAGGAGAGGTCGTCGCTGATGTGCACCCCCAGGAATTTTGTGCTGCTCACTCTCTTCACAGCATCTCCGTCGATGGACAGTGGTGGCAGTTGTTTGTGGCCTCTCTTAAAAGTTGACAACAATCTCCTTGGTCTTGCTGACATTCAGCAGGAGGTTGTTGTCTTTGCACCATTTGGCCAGCAGGTCTACTTCTTCTCTGTAGTGAGCCTCATCGCCCTTAGTGATGAGGCCCACCAGTGTTGTGTCGTCCGCAAACTTCACCAGATGGTTGGAGCTGTGAGTGGTTGTACAGTCATGTGTTAGCAGTGTGAAGAGCAGGGGGCTGAGCACACACAGTGCTTGAGGTGTTGTTCCCGACACGTACTGCTTGTGGTCTCAACAGGAAGTCCAGCAGCCAGTTGCAGAGGGAGGTGCTGAGTCCTAGCTTGTCCAGTTTGCTGACGAGTTGTTGTGGTATTATGGTATTGAATGCTGAACTGAAGTCTATGAACAGCATTCTCATATATGAGTCTTTATTGTCCAAGTGGGTGAGGGCTGGATGGAGGGCAGAGCAGATTGCATCCTCCGTGGATCGTTTGGCTTGGTATGCAAACTGGAAGGGGTCCAGGGTGGGGGGTAGGGTGGCTTTGATGTGTGACATGACTAGCCGTTCGAAGCACTTTATGATTATGGGCGTGAGTGCTACAGGACTGTAGTCATTGAAGCATGATGGTGATGATTTCTTTGGCACGGGTATGATGGTGGCAGCTTTGAAAAGTGATGGGATGACTGCTTGCTCCAGAGAGGTGTTGAAAATGTCTGTAAAAACATCCTTCAGCTCTTCTGCACAGTCCTTCAACACTCGGCCTGGAATGTTGTCTGGGCCTGCTGCTTTGCGTGGGTTAATGGTGGCTAGTGTCCTCTTAACGCTGGCAGAGGACAGGTACAGTTGTTGGTCGTGGGGGGGAGGTAGGGTTTTCTGTGGGTGAGTGTCATTTTGTGTTTCAAAACGGGCGAAAAAACTGTTCAGGTCATTGAGCAGAGAGGTGTTGTTCTCACAGCTCCGTGGCGCAGGCTTGTAGTCAGTGATGGCCTGTATGCCCTGCCACAGGCTCTGTGCATCTCTGCACAGCAAATTCACGGGTGTTATATTTCTGGTGTTATGACAAATAAACACTGTTGCAGTGATAGATGTTAAACTCTCAACACTTTTGGTGTAGATATGATACAAAAGCCAGTGTTAATTTGCGGCGTTCCGATTAATAAACACCAATTGGGTGTAACAAGTTCCATCCGGGATATTTTGCAAATTGCTCAAACTTCCAGCGCAGTCCGCCATTTCTCAACCCCCCCTGCAGGATAGCAGACTTCTCTTCAAGCTGTGGACAATTCTGTGTGGTAAGTTATTAAATTAATCTATTTTTGGCATTCGTTGATAAAATATGTATATTAGACGTTGTGTCTCAGACCTTCTTTATGAAACTGTAGACTTAGAAGTTGCTTTCCCGCCCGTTGTCAACGTACTGTATAGCTACCTTAGCATTGAGTGAGACATTGTCCAAACTTTTAGCTGATAACACAAAATTACATTATGTGTGTTTGACTTAGTGTGGTGTAATGTGTTGTCCTTGTTTTATTTATTTTATTTATTTATTTGATTTTGCGATGTCTACCTACGTTTAATCTAATCTACATCACCATCCTTGTTGGTTAAGCTTACAGGCTGCTAACGTTATTAGCTGTAACGTTATGGTGTGCTAAACTAGGTAACGTTAGCTAACCAGTTATTGAAATGACATTCACGTGGTCAGTCAGCTAACGTCAACGTTACCGACGTAGTTGCTAGTAGCTAAGATAGATAATTTAGCTAGCGAACAAAGTTACCTAAAATGAAGAATGTGAAATTGTTTGCCTTTTCCATCAACAGATGTAACATTACCTAGAAGTGGATGCGATGATTGTCAGGATATGTGAGCCATGCTTGGATAATGTTCATCATGGGGTAAGTTTGATAGTAACGTTACCAGAGCCCGTTTAGCTGCTACGTTTATTAGACATTCTCTGATAGTACCATGCTAGCCTACTAGCGAGTAAGCCTCAGGTAGGCAAACGTTATCGTACGACTACGAGGTGACAACATGATTTAAAGTGAAATGGTAGACTGAAGGGGATGATGTTAGCTGAAATTATCTAACGTTACTGTCCTAGATGTGCAGCATAGTAGGCTACGTTTCACGACTGTCTCTACAAAAACAGAATGTGAGCGAGTGTCTGCACAGCTCCTTAAAAGGGGGAAAAGACAGCAGTTTTTCATTTCCCAATTTCGCCGTCTGTTCGTTAATAAATGTAACTTTATGCAGAATCCATCCATCCATGCGGAAAGAACGACAACGACGTCCATTCATTTTTATGTTTGGGATCTATTCAAAGGAAATTAAAATTTTCACATTAGTGTTCCATTGAATCACAAAATGATTTGCATCGTATGGTATTTATATGTGTACTAACATTTACTTTTTTAAATTGATAGTGTTTGTTGTTAAATGCTTCTAGGCAAACAATATTGGAGTTGGGCAGAGAAATGTCAATGCTGATTTCTATGTAGTATGTGCTCTACAACAGTATATTTTGGATAATACTAATATATTTATTTATTTATGTTGTAGCCTTGGCAAAGTTCTCCATAAATGAAGACAAAACCTTGACAGTGACTGAGGAACGGAAGTGGATGCTGATGTGTTTCCAGAGCTGGTTACCAAGGACATGTGCTTAGTCATCCATGATTCTGATAAAGGTATTTTGCTTGGTTTGGGGTTTTATACAGTTGCCTTGCAAAGGCACAGAAGAAATTGTGGAGCTTTTGTTTATTTTTGCAAATGTACATGAATGTGTTGCATTTTCCCTCTTTGCTAGAGTCGCCTATCCCTGAGATTTAATCTAGCCTAACGGATGTGTGTGTGTGTAATTGCTGACAAGGTTGTCAATTTCAACAGTGTTCTGCTTTTCGCCCCATTCTAAGTTGTACTGTGTGTTCTTTAATGTTTCAGGTTCTTCAAGACTTCAGCCTTCTCGTTGGATCTGAAACATCTGCAAGACATCTGGAAAGATGGCCCTCATACAAACCCAAGCTGATAAAAGAAAGACCTGCACTACAAGCTACCAACACCATTGCTGCAACACCTATTGCAGTCTGCCAGGGACAAATGGACTTGTCTGTAGACAACTTACAAGGTAATTGTATGGAGTAATGGAGTTTAACATTTTAGTTGCCATTTTAGGAAATTACCGGTATTTCTGGATATTAATTTGAAGTTAAGTTGTCAAAATACCTTTTTTATGCATGACTGTTCAATCTGAATAATTAAATAGTTATTTTATGACTCTCCTCCAAACCCCATCCTAACCCAGGCTGGGACAGTGATATATCCACTTTACTCCTGCTGATGCACATCCTGTCACCTGTCATCTGGTAGAAAGATGAGGACTCGATTATAATCCTTTCTCTTATGTTTCCTCCAGTCATGCCAGAGTCTTGATGAGCACTTGAATGAAGATGAACATCGGCAGCCATATCTGCTAGCTTTGGGAACCTCCAAGCGAGCCATCAACAGTTTCTACATAGCCATGGATAAGAAGCCCATTCCATGCCAAGGAAACACCTCTCTGGCAGCATTCGACAAGCTTTTCAAGGTTCATTTTGTTTTCAGTTTGAGTTGCAACAAATCTCTTCGCAACTTTTTTACATTCCTGCAGACCACCAAAGAGAGCCCAAAAGTAAAGGCATTGCGAGCAAAGTTGATGAATGATGTATAGGTGTTACGTTTATGGGACACTGCATGGCAATAACTGGTGCCAATAATTTTACAAAAACACAACATGCATTATATTCTGATAGATATGGAGACCGTTTATTCTGATGGATATGGAGACTGTTTATGTCCAGCATCTTTACGCTTTTGAGGTTTAAAGAACTTAATTTCATCATTTTTATATTGTTAAAAAAGATGATTTGCAGCATTACAAACCGTTTGAACTTTAGATATCATACAGCTGTGATTTGTCGTTTTATATAGTGCCTGACTGTTGCATTTTGTAATGAACTGAAGAATGTTTTGCTGTTTAATAAATAAATGTACTACATTTTTACATATAGTGCATCTGAATGTTGTTTTTTTATTCAGTTTAACAGCAATTCTAAAAACTACTGTATATAACTGTATACAACACCTCCTTTACTCTTCTAGAGATTAAAACAAGAAGCATTATTTGGCAATAAAGTAATAATATACATGCAATCATCACTATACTAGTGTCAGTTTAACACTGGGCTTAAGTTAAATAGCAACACTTTTGGAGTTGTTTTCAAGAAAGAATTAACAGTCCTCTGGTGTTAAAAATACTCCAACCTGGTGTTTCTGTGTAACTCTCTCAGTGTAAAATGGTAACACCTTGTTAGTGTTGTAACTTTTAACACTTACAGAAGTGTTAATTTAACACTTTTGTGGTGGTCCCCATATATACACCCATATAGTGTTAGATTTAAATCTATCAGTGTTAAAATTCCGATTTCAAATTTGCTGTGTGCTGTCTTTGAAGTGTGTTGTTATTTGGTCTGTGTAATCCTTTTTTGCCTTCCTGATGCCCTGGGACAGGTTAGCCCTCGCTGTTCTTAGGCCAGCTACATCTCCAGCTCTGAAGGCTTTGTCTCTGGCCCTCAGCAGTCTGTGGACGTCTCCTGTCAGCCATTGCTTCTGTTAGGCCCGAGTGGTGATGTGTTTTATTTCTGTAACATCATCGATGCATTTGGTGATGTAGGAGGTCACAGTGTCTGTATATTCCTCAATGTCAACGTGGTTGTTGGCTATAGATGTCACTTGAAAACTCTTCTTATTCTCAGTGGTAGGGGACTTGATTACTAGAGGGAAGCACCACATTTTTAGCTTGGTTTTATGACTCATCAGCACAAACCTTGGAAAAGTTTGAATACGGAACTATACAAAGTGAAGTATCACATGATTCAAAATGACTCATGTAATTCAGATCATTGCGCCGTTGTCTTAATGTTTCACACACATACACACACACACACATACATAGCCTAGAGAGAGAGCAAGAGAGTCTTTCTTTTACACACACACACATACACTAACACACACACAAGTGTATGTGTTGTGTTCTTGGTAATGGTTTTAATCTACAGCGTTCAGAAGACTTATGCCTCTCCCCACTTCTGAGGAGAACCAGGATGGGCATTTAAAATACATTATTAAAAAAAATAGTATTATGAAATGTGTATTGTATTGGGTTGAAGTAAATGGCATCGTATTTTGTATCAAAATACTTCGTAGGTTTGTATTTTTGTAGTTTAAAAATACTACCAAATATTTTTGGTAGCATAAATATTTAACATAACATATTTATCCCCCTTGGCATCAATATAACACCATTTAGCACTTACACAGTACCCAGTCAGTTAAAAAAATAAATACAAGGGTGATCCTTCCTGATCAACAGTGTTACACAGTGCAATATCAAGCAATCTGGGCATGCATTGATAATGTCAGGAACTTGTCTTAGCATTTGACAAGTTCAGCTGTGACTTTTTGAGTGCCTCTCTGATACAGTATTTATGCTATGAGATGTAGAGAAAGATTGGGAGCTCATAGGCAGAGACAAGCTGTTGCTCTCAAACACTGTCCACTGGAACCGTATGTAAGATTGTGGCCAAAACTGGTACGGCAATCACTTTCAAATTACTGTAGAGTGGTGTATCCCCTCCCCCTCCCCCCTGACTAGCAGAACTGGCACCCTGGATGCGGAACACTACAGACTTCGTGATTAGTACTAGATAGGTGGAGGGTGGCGCATCAGGCCAAAACACAACATGACAACATCAACATCAGTTGAGGGCTGCAACTTCACTTTTTAAATGACAATATCCTGGCCGGACTACTGTTGTCAGTGATATAAGTATTTGAAATGAACATGATTTCTTAAAGGAACACGCCACCCAATGTCAGCAGTAATATATGTTCTTACCTTAACTTTCACGAGTTGAGTCATACCTCTCCCGTGTCCGTACGTGCACTCAAACGCTCTGGTGCGCGGCTGGACTGTGTTAGCATGTTGCTATGCTAGCGGGCTTTGACGGCAACTAAGCGTAGAAGTAATCAAAAACATCCACGTTTTACCGACTTAAATACAGTTGCACGAGTAGTTGATAGAAATGCTACGGCCACGCAACGTGAAACGTGGCGATTTTCCAAGCGAATAAACCGGAGAACTACAATGTGTGGCGCAATAGCACTTGGGAGTACTTCGACCTAGCGTAGTAGTATTGTTAACACCTAATTGTAGATCCTATCCACCACAGAGTTTAGAATCCATGCTGGATCGACCCTCAGCCTCTCCCTCCCCTCTGAGCGAGAGAGAGGCACACACACTAGAGATGCGCTGATGGGCTATTATTTCAACCATAACTGCATAGCAAAACTTATCATCCATCAGCCATCCATCAACACCAAAGTTTTTTGACCAATTTTCGAAACGGCACCCGCCGACCATCCGCTGGTTGTTTTAATGTAGGCTATATGGGTGATACAGCGCTGCTGACGTGAGGCTAGAAAGCCCTTGGCTGTTCTAGGAAGACTGATCCAATGCAGCAAATATATTAAAAGGCTAAAGTCGTACATTGGCTATGTTGTAGCCTATCCCCAGAATATCAGCAGCAAACTCAGTCTCTGTCTCGCAAAACAGTCTCCAAATAAAACGCACATCGGCCTGTTGCCTTTTCTGCCAGCTTGTGAAAATATATCGTCCAAAATGCTTGATTGCATTGCATTCTCCACATTTTTAGCTACATTTTCATGTACCACATCAGCATTTTTGTTCAGTGAATCTTTTGTAAATTGCTTTAAAATGAATTGCGCTGTCTGTCTGAAAAAGACGCGCTCGTGCAGTCAAAATGAATGGGAGTCTTCAGAACAGGCTTTCAGTCACCCTGACATAACAGTGTGTAAAGTAGCCTATAATGTGAATGACTTGTTATTTTATCAAGGATTTCTTTCTTTTTGCAAAAAATAAAGTACAATAGGCATTAATTAGTAGGCCAGGAGCATGTTGAAATTATGTGGCAAATTGCGTTTTTTATTACAATGATAAAATTGTAAAAGGACGTGACCGAAGCTGAGGCAAGCCAGGCAATAGGCCTATAGGCCCGACGGTAATTGTAAAGCAATTTACAAAAGATTCACTGAACAAAAATGCTGATGTGGTACATGAAAATGTAGCTAAAAATGTGGAGAATGCAATGCAATCAAGCATTTTGGACGATATATTTTCACAAGCTGGCAGAAAAGGCAACAGGCCGATGTGCGTTTTATTTGGAGACTGTTTTGCGAGACAGAGACTGAGTTTGCTGCTGATATTCTGGGGATAGGCTACAACATAGCCAATGTACGACTTTAGCCTTTTAATATATTTGCTGCATTCGATCAGTCTTCCTAGAACAGGCAAGGGCTTTCTAGCCTCACGTCAGCAGCGCTGTATCACCCATATAGCCTACATTAAAACAACCAGCGGATGGTCGGCGGGTGCCGTTTCGAAAATTGGTCAAAAAACTTTGGTGTTGATGGATGGCTGATGGATGATAAGTTTTGCTATGCAGTTATGGTTGAAATAATAGCCCATCAGCGCATCTCTAGTGTGTGTGCCTCTCTCTCGCTCAGAGGGGAGGGAGAGGCTGAGGGTCGATCCAGCATGGATTCTAAACTCTGTGGTGGATAGGATCTACAATTAGGTGTTAACAATACTACTACGCTAGGTCGAAGTACTCCCAAGTGCTATTGCGCCACACATTGTAGTTCTCCGGTTTATTCGCTTGGAAAATCGCCACGTTTCACGTTGCGTGGCCGTAGCATTTCTATCAACTACTCGTGCAACTGTATTTAAGTCGGTAAAATGTGGATGTTTTTGATTACTTCTATGCTTAGTTGCCGTCAAAGCCCGCTAGCATAGCAACATGCTAACACAGTCCAGCCGCGCACCAGAGCGTTTGAGTGCACGTACGGACACGGGAGAGGTATGACTCAACTCGTGAAAGTTAAGGTAAGAACATATATTACTACTGACATTGGGTGGCGTGTTCCTTTAATGTCTAGTGACATATCAGGGCCATTTTATGATTATTGGAAATACATTTCTTACATACAGTTCCTTTAATCAACAGAGTCAGTGTACTGATGAAGGAGTAGACTAAACAGACATATATGGAAGGTTTGCAAAGTGATTTCATGCTTCCTTTAAAGAGTATTTTTAGTTTTCAAAATATAGAAATACAGTATTTTATTTTGATACATGGTGTGGCGACTGTATTTTGTAGTTTAGGCTATTTTGATACACTTGAAATTAGGATATTTGATATTTTATTTAAAATATATTTTGATGTATTTTTGCCCATCCCTGGTTGGAACTCCTGCTGCTGCTGTCCAGTCAAACTACAGTTAGCATTTTTGAAGTGCAACTCTGCCACCTAGCTGCCATTCGTAGCACATTTGATGAGTGAATTTTGAATTGAAGCAAGTGACAGAAAGAAGATTAGCCTAGGAATCTAGACGCACCCAGCGGCAGCCAATGTAATGGCTCTAGAAGATGGATTTCTAAAGACATTAGCCTATCATGGTTATCAACACTCTTCTGTGTGTGCATCTTGATTCTTTGTTTCAGACATGATCATGCTGAGATGTAGCCTGGCTACAATAAGGAAATGACAAAAAAGACATTGCTGCTAGTTCACAGAACCAACATCCATCACATGGGCTGAAACACAGGTCTCCTGTTAGCCTACATGTAATGTTCTAATTTGTGTTGTCTTATATTTCAGACCTTGGTCTACACTAAATTAAATTACATGTATAGCCTATATAATATAAAATAAAATGATTTATTTTTGATATCATAATTTAACAGGTAGGATGACGAGGTGTACTTGGGTAGGATAGGCCTATAGCCTGTAGGTGTCTCTGTGGAGCTGCCAGTCGTATCAGACTGCTGCCAGCTTTTAATAGCGTTGCAGCACGCCCACCGCTTCTTTCCTTTCCCTCGGACGCGCCAGCAGGACCCTATCCGCAGCTGACCGTAGCCATGGCGCTGTTGAAGACCAGCAAGCTTGTCTCCGCCGTCGGAGCTTTCTCCCCGTCCCTGGGGATCTTCCCCTCTCGGGCAAGGTAACCTTAATGTTGTGTTTGCTCACTTCCTCACGCATATCGTTGCTTTCAAGAACATGGCGTGTTTCACGGTGCGTCTGAGGTCCTGTAACAGATCTCTCACGGTCGGCTTTAACGTTACCGAATGAAGGGTTGGCGGCGCCGTTGACCTTGCCGTGTAGCTCGAGGAGGCTACAGGCACGCTAATAAATGCTTCAGCTGCTCGTGACTCACTTGCTCATTGTGTTGGCATTACTGATATTTAAGTAGAACGTGACATTGTAATCTAAGGTTGCCATGTGGAAGATGCTGGAGCCCACTCTCAGTGCGCGGAAGTTATCATTGAATGATTGCGATGTGGCTGTGGTGACCGTGAGGTGTAATCGTCTTCATGATCACAAGACTTTATGATGATGTTTTTCATTATTGTGTTAGTTAAGTGAACCGTGCGCCCTTTGGCAACTTAATGTTTGTAGGCCTATCTTAAACTTGAGCTGGGAATCACTATTCGGGCCATTTTTTTGGTCTGAAATTGAGAAGGATGTGCAACTTGAGAGCTGCTCTAGACACAGGGGCCGTTTTGTAAATAGCTACAGACAATAAACAATATGCCTCTTTTGTAAAGCGCCCTTTCTTGTTCGCCAATGTAGGCCTAAATGCATTATTGGTTTAGGAATGCTGTGGTTTCGGCGTTGCGGGTCAGAACGTGTTCTACTTTTTGATCCGTAGAGGACACCGTACGTGTGCATATCTAAGATATGATTGGCTAATGTGTGTTGCCCTCTAGTCACCGATTGGTGAGATGTTTTCCGCTTCTCCCTGTAGCGTAATGACTGATGCTCGTGTCCTTTTGAGAGGATCCTAGAGGACAAACAGCCTGCGCTTATAATTCCGATCAGTGTTATTTGAACACGACTGATATTGATTACTGTGCCTCTAGTGATGTACACACTACACTGAAAGTTTTTGAAGCATCCCGTATCTCCCATCGCACGCGCAGGCAGACCTAGCGTAAAGCGAGCTTCCATTCTCTGACGCCATGAAGATGCATAGCAACCCACACGCAGGCCATTCACGAGGTGTGTTCAGTCACGTCTCTAAAACTAGGGGCCGCATGAATAAGTAAGAGTGCCGGTATGTGCGAGATTTAAGAGCTAGCAGTGGTTTGATTAGCTTAGACGACTGCTTATAGTTGCGTTTCAGCACTAATCTTATCCTATTAAGACATGACACTTGAGAGATCCGATAAAGATCCTACATACTCCACCGCCGTGACTACCGCAGATGTCCTTATCGGACTATAGTGGACTTTGCACTGATAAAGGAAAAAAAACGGCTGATCAAAGAGATACCATGATGATTTGCTTCAGTTGGACTTGGGCACTGTGAACCAATATCTTGTTTACTCTCAACTAACCCAGTACTACATGGGCGAGCAGAAACAGCTGAGTGTCAACTGTGTGTAGGTAGGATACCCAGTGCATGGATTCGAGTAGTGTCCACGCACGCGCGGCTGCGGTGCTTGTAACTCAACCCCAGAAGTGACCTTTTCTTCAGCGGCTCTTCCCTGACCTCACACAGATGCACCTCGCTATACATACACACGCCTGCAGACACATCCTAAAAGTGTAGCCTACACACAAAACACACATTATTATAATTTATGCATGCTCAAATGCTTGCACATCACCAGACATTGTACATATACCGTAAAAACTCTAAATCCTTTCACCAGCCTGTTTTTGTACAGGTTTGACAAATAAAGGCAGGTCTCAATTAGAAGCCTGGTCTGTTTAAAGTTGTATAAAAACCCCTTAAAGCCCAGCAGATCACGCTTAGTTCACGCACCGAAATGTCAGAGTAGATGGCACTGCTCAAAACATGCATTTTCATCTGATGAAAGAGAGTTCATTTGCCAGAGTTCTGAAATGTTTTAACTTCTGTCAATATAGACATGTTATACAGCATTAGATTGGTTAGATTCTTCGTTCAGTTCAGTTCAGACCATGAGCACCAAATTAGGCTACGGTCAAATTCATTCAGATTTACCAGCATGGTAAAGAGAGGCAAAAGAGAGTGGAGGAGTAGTGACTCCTACCTCTGATGGCTATAAAGTGAATATGCTTTCATTCCTCGATCATTTATACCGTTATCAGTTTGATGGTATTTCCCATCTTTGCTGATCAAAAGTTTTGTGTATAGGACTGGCCCATGTAGACGCCTGTCCCAAATATAAGCAGGTTGAGTTCAGCGATTAAAGGAATTAAACGCCTTGGCTGAACAACTCGGGTTAAGTTCCTTGCTCAGTACAGTAGTGGCCGCTAGGAATTGAACCCACAACAATGGCACAGACCACCCGTAACATGTACTTGCACACTGTCTTGTTTCTGCCTGTCTGGGTTATTTTGCTTGTCTTTACCTCCTGTTAGACTTAAATGGCTCTTGCTGCTGTGTAATGTTTGTGTGTGTGTGTGTGTGTGTGCGCCAGCTCCTGGTGGACCGAGGTGCAGATGGGACCCCCAGATCCCATTCTTGGGGTGACAGAGGCGTTCAAGCGCGACACCAACCCCAAGAAGATGAACCTGGGTGTGGGGGCATACCGTGACGACAACGGAAAACCCTTCGTGCTCAGCTGTGTCCGCAAGGTACTCAGACGCATTTGGCAAAGACACACGCACGCACACACACACACACACACACGCACACACACAGTCCAGTATGCAGAGCAACAGGCACACATCACAGGGCCGCCTGTGTCTTTTGACCTCTTTGTGTTTGAGACCAAGAACTGAGAACCTAAGAGATTTTTAAAGCACATAGCCCATGCATATAGTCGTTTTACTAGTGGTAGGTAATGATCTCTTCCTGTTTCTGTAGAATGTCAGTGTTGCCTGAGATTGCTGGTACTGGCATTTGCTGGTTTTGGTGAGTGAGAGACGCATACATGGTCAAAAAGCTACAGGGCAGAAAGGTCCAAAGCCCATTGCAGAAGAGGTGTGTGTGTGTGTTTGTCCTTCTAGGATTGGCTGCATGGGACGGGAGGATCAGAGGGGTGGGTAGGAGGCGAGGCGCAAGTGTGTGTGTGTGTTTGTGCGGGGGTGGGGGTGGAAACATTGGCGATTTGGGCTGTGTTAGCATGTGTTTTTGATTCATGCTTAACTATTAACATATGTTTTTTTATTATTATTTATGGCTAAACTGCAGAGTCATGCTTAGCTTTGCAAACTCAACACACACACACACATGGCTCTGCTGCCTTATCCTGGCCAGAGCTCCTCTCTCTAACACGCTTGCTCCCTCCTTCTCTTCCTTTACTCTCGCTCGCTCTCCTCTCTGCTCTCTCTCCATCTCATGCAGTTGTTTCAGTAAATATCACACTCGCGTTGCTGTACCAGGCTGTGTTCCATGGTATGAGTGTTAGGTCTGTTTAACCCTTGTGTGTAGTGCTGGGCGGTATGACCAAAAATGTATATCACGGTATTTTTCAAAATTCTTACGGTTTCACGGTATATGACGGTATTTTTTTTCATGCATAATCAGATGTTCACAGCATTTTCTACAGGTTGAGAGAGGAATTGCTGCAGTACATTGACTAAGGATGGTCTATTTTACTGTCATGATGTAGAATAACTCCACACAAGGGGTAATGCAGTTTTGCATGGCCCCAGAAAATGATGCTGTTTACAAAGAGCCACTCATGATTCTAATGAAGAATTTAATCAGAATGCAAAGACAATTGCAGTCAAAATACAGAACTTTTACTGTGCAAATCACAAACATCTTGTATAAAACCAATACAAAAAGTAGTGCAACTTGCAATAATATACTTTTTTGAAAATTATACAATTTAAAATAAAACCTCTCTGCTAATATGCTTACTCTGTCAAATAGGACTATCAGAAACATGCCTTATTGTTATTGTGTGGTTTACATGACGTTAGTGGTAGGCTAACGTTAACTTAATGTGGATGTGGATGTCTTGTTAGCCTGACATGAGCTTCGGTTCGTTTCGCTAGGCAAAACATTAACAAAAATGTCAGGATCAGTCAGGATCATTTCTAACTAGCCAGCTAGTATTGCTCAGTTCATGTGTATAACATGCCTTACTTGCTACCTGGATAATTTCAGCGGATTCTTAAGGTGAGATGAATGATATACATTAAACTTCACTGTGTTCGGTGGGTTGCTAACTAACAACATCACCTACTAGCCAGCTAGTTACAGCTGTTGAACAATCTCAATAGAATTTTTGTGACTGTAAATCCCCTTCAATGCAGTATCCCTTAACGTTTTTCCTTAACTAAAGAAACAATTTAAGGTATTCTGTGCAACACCCTTAAATAAACCCCTTACCTAAGGAGAAATTAAGCCTTAAGGGTCATACTTCAGGGGAAAAACTTAAGGTGTTCTGTGTTTACCCTCACCATGCCTCGCAGTTGCACCATGCGTGTGTGTGAAAAAAGTCCCGTCTGAAACACTGTTGCGCGGCGCAGCGTTCCAAACGTTGTGTAATCAAATACACCGGTATGGCGGTATATTAAAAATTCATATCATAACGAAAATATACACCGGTATACGGTGTGTACCGCCCAGCACTACTTCTGTGTATAAATGTGAAGGTGGTGGAGGAGGCCTATGTGTCAAGGCAGAGCCCCTCATCACTTACAAACAGCTCGGTATGCAGAGCCCGGCACAACATAGGTTACCGATGTAAATATGACCAGAAGTGTGTGTGTGTGTGTTTGTAGGCAGAGGCTCTGATTGCCTCTAAACAGCTGGATAAGGAGTACTTGCCCATCGGTGGTTTGGGGGACTTCAGTAAGGCCTGTGCTGAACTGGCTCTGGGATCCGACAGCGAGGTGCTCAAAAGCAAACGGGTAAGTGCGTGTTTGTGTGATGTGTACTCCATCTGTGTATTTGTAAGACGTGTAATCCATCTGTGTGTTTGTATAGTGTGTGGTATCTCTGATCCATTTAGCGGTGTTTCTGTGGTATCGTGTGTACATGTGTGTGCTATGCTGTATGTGTGTCTTGAGGATGTATACACCTGTGTGTGTGTTGAATATATTGCATATGCACTAAGCAGTATTTTGTGTGTTTGTTTGTGTCACGGATGTACTGTATACACCTGTATAGTAATTGTTTACTTCAGTTGTTCAGTGTGTTTGTGTCTGTTTGTCATAAGGATGTACTGTGTGTTTTTCACCTGTGTGAAGCAGTGTTCTTTTCTTCTTTGTGTCTCAGACCATAACAGTTCAGACCATATCAGGCACTGGATCACTCCGGATCGGATCCAACTTCCTGGTATGTCACTTCCTCCTGTTGTGTCTTCCTGTATCTTTATGGTGTATGATGAGATATTATGCCACATCAGGTTCTCCAGTTGCTTCCTCCTCTGGTAATAGTATTGATTGATGTAGTATTAAATGGTCTGGTCCTCTGCACTGTAGCTTGAATGTTATTACTAATTTTTGTAAGTTGCTTTGGATAAAATGTCTCTCTCTGACTGTGCTTGTGTTTGTGTCTGTGCTTGCGTCTATGATCCCACAGTCTCGTTTCCACACGGTGGCGAAGGACGTGTATCTCCCTAAGCCGTCTTGGGGGAACCACACCCCCATCTTCCGTGACGCGGGCATGCAGCTCAAGTCCTACCGCTACTACGACCCCACAACCTGTGGCTTCGACTTCACCGGGGCCCTCGACGACATCTCGGTACGTCCATCTCCTATAGCGCAGCTCTCACTCAGGAAATGTGTCGAGTAGGGAATTGATGATTTGATTTGATCAATGTTAATGCCATTGTTGATTCTGCTTATTGGTCCGATTATTATGACCGCCGCGCAGCGAAGCGGCGGTCATATAGGTTTAGTCAGATTTCTTTTTTTTTCTTTTTCTTTTTTTCTTTTTCGCATGCCCAAATTTCCGTCAATGAGTCCCGGGACACTGAAAGACCGGGGTACACGAAACTTGGTGGGCATGTAACCCCACATGGATAGCATGGAACCATCGTTTTTCGTTTTGATCTGTAGCCCCCCCGCTGGACTGGACCCCCCGAAAGGAGGGTAGGGCAGACACAGTTTTCTGTGAATATCTCGAGAACCGTAGGGTTTAGGAGGACCATTTTTTTTTTGTATGTTGATCTCAAGGGGCCATGTCAACCCATTCCATAACCACTCATTTCATGTATAGCGCCACCTAGTTAAACACAAAAAAGTAAAAATGAGGTGTTGTAATTGAAGGTATCTGTGACCTAACATAGTCAAAACTGCACGAAATTGGAAGTGTATGATCATTATGACACCCTCTGTATGCACGCCAAATTTTGTGGAATTCCGTTCATGGGGGGCCAAACAATAAATTAATTTATGTTACTATACACCAACTGGCCTGTAGGTGGCCGGAGACGTTTTTCGTTTTGATCTGTAGCCCCCCCGCTGGACTGGACCACCGAAAGGAGGGTAGGGCAGACACAGTTCTCTGTGAATATCTTGAGAACTGTAGGGACTAGGATGACCATTTTTTTCCGTATGTTTGCCTCCAGGGGTCATGTTAACCCATTTCATGTACACACATGTGCACAAACAGATACACACACACACACATACATTCACAGTAATCATACGTATGACACATACTCACACAGTAGACATATGTACGCTTGCACAGGCACATACGCAGGCACACACACACACACACACACACACACACACACACAACATAAACATGAACATGCACACATGCACACAATTGAAGAATTTCTCAGAATTATGAACAGGCAAGATGGAGGTGGGGTTGTATAAAATGAATTTTACATGTGAAATCTATGAACGAATCATGTTTTGGTACTTGTTGTCTAGCAGATATCAGTGAGAATTGAGTACGTGTGGATAATGCAATTTAGTGAGACAGTTAGAATCATATAGGCCTTTCAGCGTGATTTATTTTTGTGTGTGTAAAAAGTGGTCCCTTTGCAGCATCTACACCAGGGGTGGGCAAACCTTTTGGCTCAAGGGCCACACTGGGTTTTGAAAATTGGCCGGCGGGCCGCACAACAAGCAGCCTGATAACCAAATGTAATGATCGGGGGGGCCGGATGAAAGTGCTTGGCGGGCCGGATCCGGCCGCAGTTTGCCCACCCCTGATCTACATGGTTGTTATCTTCCAGTCTAAATACAGAGCAGAATGTATGCCGAATTTACAACATCTTTGTTTGGGCACATACATCCTTTATTACCGCTTCAAAAAACACACTTATGATGGTGAACTCTATCCTACTTTCGTGGTCACTCTCAGAAAGAGCCATTGACCATAGTCTGAAAACCATGTCTGCATTGACGAGAAGAATCGGTTCTACTCGATTCTCGATTCCCAGCCCTAGTGTCGATAGTGAAACACTATCACACAGGCATGTGGAGGTCCTCATAGATAATCAGATCAGTGAGCTGTTCGCTGGATGCCAGTTGTTGTGTCACATGATCATTTGATTGGTTAGGTCATTGAATTAATTGATTAAAGGTGAAAAAAGGGATGGAGGGAGAGAACGAAAGTCTAGAACATGGACAGATAATGAAATTAAATTAATGAATGGATGGATGACCAGCAGAATAGTGAGTTGGAACACACATGGAAGTAATAATAAAAAATAATCGTGATAATGATTTTTGAAATAGTCGAGCAGCCCTTCATGAAAGAATGATCTCTAAATGTGGTTGTTATTGTTCTTGTTCCAGAAAATTCCAGAGCACAACGTGATCATGCTGCACGCATGCGCCCACAACCCCACGGGGGTCGACCCCCGGCCGGAGCAGTGGAAGGAGATGTCAGAAGTCATCAAGGTGTGTGTGTGCGTGCGGTCGTGAGATTATCTGTCCTATGTCCTATGATTAGTATTCATTCTTGTATCATGTATGGCTTACATGAGATTTGGAGCCAAACGTATCACAGACCTCTGTTTGGAGCATATGGAGATTCATTTGCAGCTTTGTGTATGGAGGTTTGTTGAGTTATTCAGGACAACAAATAATTTCATGTATTTCTGTAGTCATTGTGCACAACATATGCTAGTTTGAGCCATGCAAATGACTTAAATCGCCATCCAGAACATGTCCACTCATACAGTATCTCCAGATAGTTTGAGACACAAACTTTAAATTGGTTGAATTAGCATGCGTCAGGAACCCCCCACAGAGTTTGTGTGGCACCGATGGAAGAACTTTTAAGTTCTCTGCAGGTGTTCTGGTGGATTCATTAGGTGAATTAACCGCTGTTTGAGTTGTGTGTGTAAAGTTAAATTAGGACTGAAATGCTAACAAATGAAGGTGAAATTAATATATTGACTATCTATCAATACCCCCCCCCCTGCAGAAGAGGAAGCTGCTGGTGTTCTTTGATATGGCCTATCAGGGTTTCGCCAGCGGGGACATCGACCGCGACGCCTGGGCCGTGAGGTACTTCATCGAACAGGGCCACAACGTCCTCCTCTCCCAGTCCTTCGCCAAGAACATGGGCCTCTACGGTCAGTATGTCAGTGTGTCTGTGTCTCTTTGTCTGTGTGGCTGAAAGTGTTTAACCCATTTAGTCCTAAAATGCCTGCTAAAAACGCCTATAGAATCCTATGGCATTCTAGACTAAACCTTATTTCCTGAGGGTTTTCTGAAAACATACTAAAAATTGTCAACGTCTACCAAAATGTAATATCTAAGCCTCTGTAGCACCTAGAAACATGAAATAAAAAGCATGCTGCGCTACGCAGCATCCAGCGGGAGGGTCAATGTTGCGCTACGCAGCATCCAGCGGGAGGGTCAATGTTGCGCTACGCAGCATCCAGCGCGAATGGGTTAATTGCTGGAGGTGAGCACATACGCTACCTCCAGACCGCTGCGCTCCTCAGACGAACGACGTCTAGCTCTACCACCAGTACGCTCAGGCCAATCCAAACTTTTCTCATCTGTTGTTCCTCGTTGGTGGAACACACTGCCAGTTCCTACAAGGGCAGGGACATCCCTCTCCATTTTCAAAAAACTCCTGAAGACCCAGCTCTTTAGAGAACATCTCCTCTCATAGCAACACTTAGTCTTGCTGATCCTAGCACTCATCAGCCGTCTTAAACTGACACGTAACTGTTAAAAACAGCACTCACTGATGCACTTATTCTTACTGTACTCTAATGTTTTTTAAATTGTCCTAAAATTGTTGAGAATTGCTCTAAAACTTAAACTGTTTACCATGTTGTTAGTCGCTTTGGCTAAAAAAGCGTCAGCCAAATGTAATGTAGTGTAATATGTTAGAGACTCATTGTGCATGTGTGTGTTTCGTTGCTGGCAGAGTGCACATTTATTTACATGTTTGAGACTGTGTGTGTGTGTGTGTAAGGTGAGCGTGTGGGAGGGTTCACAGTGGTGTGTGCGGACGCAGAGGAGGCTAAGAGGGTGGAGTCTCAGCTGAAGATTCTGATTCGTCCCATTTACTCCAACCCGCCTATGAACGGAGCACGCATCGCCTCCACCATCCTCCACACACCTGAGCTACGCTCACTCTGGTAAACACACACACACACACACACACTCTCTCTAGTAAACACACACGCATCGCCTCCACACACCTGAGCTACGCTCACTCTGGTAAACACACACACACACACTCTCTAGTAAACACACACGCATCGCCTCCACACACCTGAGCTACGCTCACTCTGGTAAACACACACACACACACACACACTCTCTAGTAAACACACACGCATCGCCTCCACACACCTGAGCTACGTGCACTTTGGTAACCACACACACAAGCACGCATCGCCTCCACACACCTGAGACTCTGGTGCGCGCACACGCGCACGCATGCGAACATGCGCAAACACGTGCACACACACACACACACACACAAACACTCTCATCACTTCCACCATCCTCAACACATCCACACCACCTCCACCACCCTCAACACACCCGATCTAAGAGCACTTTGGTAAACACACACACACCTACACCACCATCCTCAACACACCCAATCTAAGAGCACTCTAGTAAACACACACACACACACACACACACACACACACACACACACACACACACACACACACACACACACACACACACACACACACACACACACACACACTACTTCCACCACCATCCTCAACACACCCGAGCTAAGAGCACTCTGGTAAACACACATGTGCCCAGGCAGGCAAATTGTCCTCACTTACAACTCACAAATACCATCAACCGTATATAGCTCCTCAGGCCTGTCTGGTGAATAACCTTGTGTGTGTATGTGCGTGCGTGCATGCGTGCGTGCACGGGTGTGTGTGTATAGGCTGGACGAGGTGAAGGGCATGGCTGACCGCATCATTAGGATGAGGGAGATGCTGGTGACCAACCTGAAGAAGGAGGGGTCCACACACAACTGGCAGCACGTCATTGACCAAATTGGCATGTTCTGCTTCACTGGACTTAAACCTGAACAGGTAACACACACACACACACACACGCAATCACATGCAGAGCAAACTTAAGTGTAATGAAAAGGTTGGAGTTATCTCTTGTAATGACCTAAAATGAATCTTGTGTGTGTGTGTGTGTGTGTGTGTGTGTGTGTGTGTGTGTTTCAGGTGGAGCGCCTGACCAAGGAATTCTCTGTGTACATGACCAAAGACGGACGCATCTCGGTTGCTGGCGTGACGTCTGGGAACGTGGAATACCTGGCACATGGCATCCACCAAGTCACAAAGTAGAGCAATGCATGCTGGGAGGGGAAGTCCAGTCAGAGCCACACACATCATTTCCTGTTTTCAATCCTGCATACAGCAGCCGTCTGATTGGCTGCTGGTTCCCCTTTGACCTGGAAGAGATGCTCAGCATTGTGTGACCTCATGAAATGTTCCATCATACAACCAGTTGCAATCTCTTAAGCAGAAAAATAACATCCTTTTAAACTCATCTGTTTCTGTACAGCTCTTGTTTTGAGTGTTTGTGTGTGTGATGAGATTATGTGTAATGTGTAAATTATGTGTGATTCTGTAATTTGACCCTCATGATTCTTTGAGATTTTCATACTGACAGTCATTTCCTGCTCTTACAAAGGGTCACGCTACATCCTATCTGTTTGTAGTCCAAGGAATGTACACACACACACACACACACACACACTAATGATGCTCCTCTCACACCTCTACCTGTACCACACACACACACACACACACACACACTAATGATGCTCCTGCCACACCTCTACCTGTACAACACACACACTCTCAGAGCAGAGTGTATGTGCTGAGAAGTGGTTTAAGGGTCTGCTGTTGACGGTGCCTGGTTCCCTGGGGCTGCTGTCCCGCGTTTCTCTGGTTTACTGTACCGCACTTTACCTTTGGCACTTAGATGATGTGGTTTTATCTCCTCTTTCTGTGGCTCAGCTGGCGTTACAAAGGCAGGGTACACCTCAGTCATGCTACACACACACACACGCACGTACGTGTATGATGAGGTTAACGGTTTCAAACAAAGTGCTTGTATGTTTTTGTGAACATGCGTGAAAAACACACACACACATACACACACACTCATAACTGTTTGTACTCATCAGTTGTCAATAAACTACGCTCTGGTACTGTTGTGTCTGGTAGTTTTCATCCCTTTTACATAACCAGTGGCTTGTCCTCATGCACTCTGAAACACACAGACACTCAGGAGCGTGCAAACTGCAGTCGATATTTACTAGGGAGGTATTTTAAGAGGCCAGGTAATTCTGAAGCTTTCTCTGAGTGAACTTCCAAGGGTTTGTAAACCACGTACTCAGGTGTAGAACCCCTCAGGGTTGTCTTTCAAACTGGAACACACACACATGCAGTAGAGAGCACTCAACGAATGTTTTTCGACCTACAGAGAACGCAATTCTTGAACCGAATTCTTTGATCTTTGGTGCTATCTAGTGAACCAGACCACATTTCCACCAGTTTTAAACCGAACCAAGCTAGTTGAGAAAAAAATACTTAAAACAGAGCACTGTGACATCTGTGTCTAATTTATTAAACTTTGGAACCACGACTCCATCGTTTGAGTTTTGACAGTGATTAACAGGTGATGACGGGTGGCATGTGACAGGTTGGGTCGAACCATCCTGGTATGGGGGGGACTCTGGGTTTTAAGGATAATGAAATTGAATAGCCTACTGAAATATAATTTTACTAACTTATATTTTCCTGAAATATTTATTAAATAATTGTTTTTAAAGTATATTTGCATCGATTGTACTTTTTAAATCTATGTATTTTAACCCTAAGCTGTTTTTAGGGCATTTTCACTACCTTCATTCATAAAGGATTTATTCTGGTCATTGTAAGTGCCACACACACATATTATATATTGTTTTTTTCAGCAGAGTCTAGGCTATCCAAATCTAATTTTGCATTTGTGGATCACCAGCACACACAGTTTTCGTTTTCGCATTTGTGGATCACGTAGTTTTGAGACAAATTTTGCGGCAGAGAAGCCACCCAGATCTAGCCTAGAAATCTAGATGCGCCCCTAGCGGCAGCAGGGCTAGTCTAGCAACTCTCCGTTGGCTTGTGAGCTCCAGAAATCGAAACTTAATCAGGCCATTGAAATCGTGTATAGAGTCGTTTGGTGGGCTTAACATAATGATTGATGGCAGAGTTGCAACGGTTTGGCTTGAATTCCCTGCTACTTGAAAACAAATATCCCATTGCTTGCAGAGGGAATTTGAAAGACAACTGATTATCCCGCCCCTCGGACTGAGCACTGCGAACGGTGAGTGCCCAGACCCTACATTTTAATGTGGGTCTGGCTCGCCAGGCTAAGCCAGATCCACAAGTAGCCTGCTGACACTTTCTAATCCAGTAGATGGCAGTGTTGTTCAATGGGACTCATAACCAAAGATTCTTTGCTCATAACACACAGAGCTAGCGAACCTAGTTCTTAAATCTAACAAGTTATGCCTTTTTGATGGAAAAGTGGTGTGTCCATAATCTTTGTTTAGTAAATGCATAAAACCGTCAGTTTGCAAGCGAAATCAAGAATTACGATCTTTGAGTTTGTTTATAGTTACCTAGCAACCGAGGCTTTAAGTGTTAAAACCAAAGATTCTAGAACAGAGTTATGAACATCAGACCTGGGGCCTCATTACAGAAAGAATCCTAACTGCTCATCCTAACTTAAGTTAGGAAACCAAAGATAGGACAAATCCTAACTTCCTATTACAGAAGCAGTGCCTAACATTATGTCCGTTTCTTATCTTATCTGTGGCTTCCTATCTTATCTTTATTTATGAAATCCTAAATGTTCTATCAATCTGATTTTTCGACGGCTATCAACAGTTTATGTCTTTTTCTGCACTTAAAATGTGCTCGAGACTGATAGAACGCATAACTGTACCGACAAATGAGCCTAAACGTTAACGTTAAAGCTATAACCAGAGACGGTTGATAAAGCGGTGGAAGACAGGAAAACTGTATTGTTCGGAAAATTTTCAATGACCGTAACGGCGCAGTCTAAAGACAGACACTGGAAAGAGGTGGCGGACTCTGTCTCAACGGTTTGTGGGATGCTGAGGACGGTGGAGAGTACTAAGAAAAAGTGGTCTTCTCTAGCAAGTGATGCTAAGATCAGGGGGGTCTTACAAAGGAGGGACCAAGCAAAGACGGGGGCTGGTTTGCCCGAAGTGAAGCCCCTAACCTCACTGGAGGAGAAGATCCTGGCCGTCATGGGTCAAGTTTACACCGAAGGTAAGTTGATTTCAGCACTAGCTTCCATCGCAAATTAGCCAGCTGCTAGTGCTACGATGTAACGATGATAATCTAAAATGTAGCAGCGTAGCAGCTACCTGCTAGTGCCAGCGCTATCGATAACTGGCTTGGAGGAGTGGCTACATAGTAACCCTAGAATAGGGCCACCAGAAGCTACATGTTACTTGTGTCGAACCAGACAAAATACAGTCTATGTAGGCCTATGTAGACCGCAAAAGAAAAGCCAACGCTGACAACTCCCTAACGTGAAATCATTTGTGTATCATAGGCATTGCAACCGGCACGGAGGTGGGACTGGATGAGCTGTGTGAGCAGAAAAGTGGCGAGGTGTGTCAGTCGACATCGTCTGACCCTGAGTCGAGAAGGGTCATATTAACGCTGATGGATTCAGAGTGTGACACTATGAATCTGCCACCAGCAATGGTGATCCCATCACCTGGTAAGTCGAATTCAACGTTGATGGTAATTTAAAATAAATAGGCTATGAGGTGCATTTTCACAATGATGCTGTCTCAACTGTAGGCTACTCCTTAAGAACAGTTGAGGTATATAATGTCCCGTTTAGTCTATGCGGTTCACTGAAAGGTGCCTATAGGTTCTGAATCTAAGATTCACAGTTTTTGATTCTTCTCTACAGCTAAAAAGAAGAAGCACATAGGCCTACAAGAGGAGCTTCTGGAGTTGGAGAAGGAGAAGCTGTGGGTAATGAGAGAAAAGGTCAATATTGATAAGGAGAGACTGCAATTGGAAAAAGAAAAATTCGAATTCATGAAGGAGTATGTAAAAAATCGAGGGAACAACATTGTTGATCTCTTTGAACTATAAAAAAAGCACACTTATTTACATTTATTTATTTAATATTGTCAAAAATAAATATTTTAAATCAAAACTGCAATGTTTTGTCTTTAATTATCTTGTAAAATAATGTGCAATTAAGTTGTTTCTGGCGGTTCTGCCAGTCTGTGCACCATCATGTAGGCCTATGCCATCATGGCCTTCCTCCTCATCTTCAACCGGGATGTTTTCAGGGTCCGGGAGATTAGCCATCCTGCATATGTTGTGCAGCACAGCAGTGGCCTTTACAAACATCACCACTCTCTCAGGGGAATACTGAAGATATCCCCCACTCTTATCATGGCATCTCCATCTACAACAACATAAATTAACCAGCAGTGCACCAATTAACCAGTTAGTTTGTATTGCCATCATGGTAACATGCTTTACTTTTTGGTATGATGTTATAGTCCATATTAATATTAAATAATATTAAACTTATACATTTGCTACATTGCTTTTGAAATGTATAGTTTAACACTAGCTTCTTCTTCAGGGTTACTACACACTCCTTATCTACACTATTGAATGCAACAAAGCAGTATGTCTCACCTTCCTTTCCATATACCATAAAGCCTCTCCTGACGGCTACGGCACCTTTGTGTGCCACATTATACTTCCTCTCTGCCTCTGTCTGCTCATTCATGACTGGTGTCATTAGGTAGGGTTTCAAGGGGTATCCCGAGTCTCCCAAAAGCCATCCACTTGCCCTGCCCTCACTCAGGTAAGCATTGATATCACTGTAAATGGGCACATTTCATATTTTAAATAGTATTTGAGTGGAGCCTATAATGAAGTCTGTAAAACAATAATTTATGTTAGTGTCAAGGACCTACCTGGTGTTGAATATGAATGAATCGTGGATGGATCCAGGCCACTTTGCCAACAAATGCCGTATAACCATATTTTGGTCCCCTATGGCCTGAACGTTAATGGCATGGTATCCTTTACGGCACACGTATGCCGGCTCACTTGGGCCACTTGGAGCTTTGATTGGAAAAAGTGACCCATCTATAAGCCCAATTACCCCTGGCATTCCACTCTGTTGTAAAAACTCCTCCTTTATCCGCAGAAGCTCTTCTCCACGCGGAAACTGAATATAATTTGGTGCCAGATTGCAGATGGCTTTGGTGACTTCCATGAGGTTGCGTGAAATACACGGCTGTGACACCGAAGACAGGCTTGCAACCTCAGTCTGGAAGTCACCCTTGGCAAAAAAACGCAGAGCATTTGTTACCTGCACAAGCACTGGCAAGGCTCCATGTCTCCTTGTAGGCCTCTCCAGAACTGGAAGTAGTTCTTCCACCAAATTCAAAATTAAATGTCTTGGCAGACGATAAAATGAAATTAAAACACGGTCCGGAAAATGTAACACATCATTATGCGGTCTAAGTAGCCTTTCTGCCATTACATTTCTGTTAATGTGTTCATCTTCATTGTCAAAGATACCTACAAGCAGTGCTGCTGCCATATTTTTTTCAGTTAGTGACAGTTATTTTGATTTAGGACAGGGTGAATGGCAACCTAACTTAGGCATCCTAAGTTAGGAATTTCCTAACTTAGTATGATTCTGTAATGGCTAAATTCCTATCTTAAGATAAGATAGGATCTCATCCTAAGTTAAGTTAGGAAACCTGCTTCTGTAATACCAAAACCCCTAAATGCCTTCCTAACTTAAGTTAGGATAGGATTTCAGAGTTAGGAAGTTTCTGTAATGAGGCCCCAGAGCCTTATAGATAGAGAGTTGCGACAATGGGTGTTCAAAATTCGTTAAGGTCACGTGGTTCATGTAAACTTCAAAGAGTTCCCGGAAGTGATTGACAATGGATTAGAGTGCATTAAATAGGCTACTGTTCAATGATAGACGGAGCCACGATTTTAAGTAATTGACAGTCAATAAATGCATTGATATACAATATTTATAACACAGTGTAATTGTTGTGTAAACTGTGTAGTTATCCTACCATTACAACAATATTAAATTAAATTCCAGACCTTATATTGTAGCCTGCTAAATATAGGAAGGTGACCTTTTTTCTCCCTTTTACGTATGTGTCACTTAATATTAGGCCTAATTTCTGTACAAAACCAAGACGGGAGATTCTTTAGAAAACGCAATTGCACCCACCCAAGTGTAAATTATCGTTATAAAAAAATGACCTTGTACAGTAACTCGAAAAGCTGTAAACAGTTTTTTGAGACTGTGTGTAGCCTACAAAAGCGCATGGAGCTCCAGTGAAATTTTGATTTTGCAACTAGAAACTGTAACACAGCTAGTCTAACATTAACTTGTTTGAGTTTTCTCCCCAGCGTTTGGTAGTCACTGATCTGAGCTAATGAGCGTATTACCTGAAGTAGCCTATCGTCGCGGGAGAATAAAAAAAAGTTTTTTAACATCTCTCCAGTGTAATGGTGGGCATATTAAGTTAACCGTGGCATTACCTACACACTAACCCCATGGTAATGCGAGTGATCGTAATAAAATATAAAACGTGACATGTAAGTCCTTCGATAAATAACCAGGCTATGAACTCAAACATGAACAGCATTGGTCATCGTTTGTCATTCACCGTGCTGTGAACAGCATTACGATGCTAGGCTAAAGAGCTTGAGATTCAGACAGGTTAGCACCTGGGAATGGTTGTGCATCGTGTCAGAAAAGCAATTTGATCAGTGATCATGCATCATATGAGCGCAAGCTTGGTTTGAAACTTTTTGGGGATGGGGATTTTACACGATCCTTCATCACTGGGCTAGTGTGCCCTGCTGTGTTAATATGACCGTGCTGATGCTAACAGCTGCAGCTCCCTTAAATCTAGGTTCTCATGCAAATTAGGCTAGCTTTTGCCAATGAAAATGAATGCAAAATAATAATAAAAAAACCCAGCCCTGCTCCAAACTGAAGAAACGTTTACGTTACCAACAACAACAAACTCAGCTTCACTGCTAGGGGCGCGTCTAGATTTCTAGGCTACTTCACTGCTGCAAGTAGGCCTACAAAGTTGGCTGTAAATATGCTTCGCCATATTTAACGAACCAGCTAGCTTTGTGATAACAAAATCTTACCTTTTATGTGTTTAGTCCACTTAAAGTTATCCACATATCAAACGATTAAATCCACAGTTATGAATGAACTGTTTTGGGGAGGCAGTTGCACTTTATCCCATTTTTGCTGCCCTTTTTAAAATTAAACACTTAAATCCATAGCCTAGATGAGCATTGCACATAACGTTACAACTATGTTGACATGATGATAAAGCTAAATGCCCAAAACACGTCACGTCATAAAGGTTGTAGGCTACAAATGCAAAAACTTAATGACAGCTTGTTCGTGGTGTAGCCTAGTGCTGCCTAATGGGATAGGCATCTTGTATTAGGTTATTATGTGTGGCAAATGTATTGGGCTTTAGCCTCTTTTAATTTATTTCATAAGAACTGATAAAAACTGAGCAGCAGAAAAGCTGTCATAGTCGATACATAAATAGTTTATTATTATAATTAGGTTATTAATACTATTACTTTACTACTTTATTACTGTTATTATTATTATTCGGATGAGCCAATAATGTAACTCTGAGTCTGAAATGTTGGCTACAAACAGTCTATACTGCTGTAACTGTACTGCTGCTATTATAAATTGTTAACTTCTGGGAACTATTTGAGGCTTCCATTAGCCGCCATTGTTGGAAAAAAATGGAACATTAGCGTCAATGGAGTTGTCGCAACTCTCTATTATGGCTCTGCATCAGACGCTTGAGTGAAATCTCACGAAGCTGAAGTTGGCCGCACATTCAGAATGCGGTGTAGTCAAGTTTCCGTTCCACCTTAAATATTGCAATTTTCTACCGACAGGGGGCAGTGCTGACTGCAAATACGCGATGACACTGGCATTTGCCTAGTAGCAGACGAACATAGGCTACTCCTCACAGACGAATAAAAGCCTTTTTTTCTGGTGACTCCATTGTCGACCAATCTTTAAGTAAATGATACATGCTTTCTGTCAAATAAATCGGTTCATATTGCACTTGTTTTGGGGGGGCTTTTCTGTTTCTTCTTTACATGAGCTATATTTCATATTTTACAATTTATGCACTATATTTGATACCCATTGCTCACACATGATTTGCCGTGAGATATTACACCACATCCCGATACAACAGTCTCTGAGCTTTCATTTGACACCATGTATGGCCAATTTCGTCGTGAAAATTCACCCTTTTATTACAATTGAAATTCCATGAGCTGTTTTTCATATTCCACAATGTATGCACTAGACTTGATACCTATTGCCCACACAACATTTGCCGTGAAATATTACACCACATCCCGATACTACCGTCTCACAGCGTTCATATGACACCCAGCATGCCAAACTTCGTCGTGGAAAATTGCCATTTTTGTTACATTTAAATTACATGAACTATATTTCATATTCCACAGTATATGCACTAGATTTGATACCTATGGCCCATACATCATTTGCCGTGAAATATTACACCACATCCCGAAACTACAGTCTCTGAGCTTTCATATGACACCTTGCATGCCAAATTCCATCGTGGAAAATGGCCATTTTCCTTACATTTAAGTTACATGAGCTATATTTCATATTTTACAATTTATGCACTAGATTTGATACCCATTGCCCACACATCATTTGCCGTGAAAAATTACACCACATCCCGATACTACAGTCTCTGAGCTTTCATTTGACACCATGCATGGCCAATTTCGTAGTGGAAAATGGGCCTATTTCATAGATTTAATTTACATGAGCTATATTTCATATTCCACAATTTATGCACTAGATTTGATACCTATTGCTCACACATCATTTGCGGTAAGATATTACACCACATCCCGATACTACAGTCTCTGAGCTTTCATTTGACACCATGCATGGCCAATTTTGTCGTGGAAATTTACCCTTTTATTACAATTGAAATTACATGAGCTGTTTTTCATATTCCACAATGTATGCACTGGACTTGATACCTATTGCCCACACAACATTTGCCGTAAAATATTACACCACATCCCGATACTACCGTCTCACAGCGTTCATATGACACCCTGCATGCCAAACTTCGTCGTGGAAAATGGCCATTTTTCTTACATTTTAATTACATGAACTATATTTCATATTCCACAGTATATGCACTAGATTTGATACCTATGGCCCATACATCATTTGCCGTGAAATATTACACCACATCCTGAAACTACAGTCTCTGAGCTTTCATATGACACCTTGCATGCCAAATTCCATCGTGGAAAATGGCCATTTTCCTTACATTTAAGTTACATGAGCTATATTTCATATTTTACAATTTATGCACTAGATTTGATACCCATTGCCCACACATCATTTGCCGTGAAAAATTACACCACATCCCGATACTACAGTCTCTGAGCTTTCATTTGACACCATGCATGGCCAATTTCGTAGTGGAAAATGGGCCTATTTCATAGATTTAATTTACATGAGCTATATTTCATATTCCACAATTTATGCACTAGATTTGATACCTATTGCTCACACATCATTTGCCGTGAGATATTACACCACATCCCGATACTACAGTCTCTGAGCTTTCATTTGACACCATGCATGGCCAATTTTGTCGTGGAAATTTACCCTTTTATTACAATTGAAATTACATGAGCTGTTTTTCATATTCCACAATGTATGCACTGGACTTGATACCTATTGCCCACACAACATTTGCCGTAAAATATTACACCACATCCCGATACTACCGTCTCACAGCGTTCATATGACACCCTGCATGCCAAACTTCGTCGTGGAAAATGGCCATTTTTCTTACATTTTAATTACATGAACTATATTTCATATTCCACAGTATATGCACTAGATTTGATACCTATGGCCCATACATCATTTGCCGTGAAATATTACACCACATCCTGAAACTACAGTCTCTGAGCTTTCATATGACACCTTGCATGCCAAATTCCATCGTGGAAAATGGCCATTTTCCTTACATTTAAGTTACATGAGCTATATTTCATATTTTACAATTTATGCACTAGATTTGATACCCATTGCCCACACATCATTTGCCGTGAAAAATTACACCACATCCCGATACTACAGTCTCTGAGCTTTCATTTGACTACTCCATGCATGGCCAATTTCGTCGTGGAAAATGGGCATATTTCATAGATTTAATTTACATGAGCTATATTTCATATTCCACAGTTTATGCACTAGATTTGATACCTATTGCCCACACATCATTTGCCGTGAAATATTACACCACATCCCGATACTACAGTCTCTGAGCTTTCATATGACACCCTGCATGCCAACTTTCGTTGTGGAAAATGGCCATATTTTATAGATTTACTTATTTCATATTTTACCATTTGTGCACTTGATTTGATGCCTATTGCCCAAACATCATTTGCCGTAAAATATTACACCACATCCCGAAACTACAGTCTCTGAGCTTTCATATGACACCCTGCATGCCAACTTTCGTCGTGGAAAATGGCCATATTTTATAGATTTACTTATTTCATATTTTACCATTTGTACACTTGATTTGATGCCTATTACCCAAACATCATTTGCCGTAAAATATTACACCACATCCCGAAACTACAGTCTCTGAGCTTTCATATGACACCCTGCATGCCAACTTTCGTCGTGGAAAATGGCCATATTTTATAGATTTACTTATTTCATATTTTACCATTTGTGCACTTGATTTGATGCCTATTGCCCAAACATCATTTGCCGTAAAATATTACGCCACATCCCGAAACTACAGTCTCTGAGCTTTCATATGACACCTTGCATGCCAAATTCCATCGTGGAAAATGGCCATTTTCCTTACATTTAAGTTACATGAGCTATATTTCAGAAAAAAAGAATAACTGCACAATGGATGTAATTACACGCTCCTCGTGATCATTGTCAGATTTCAACAGTTATGACTGACAGTAGAAGTGTGAAATAAGAGAGCAATTCTCATTTATGCTATACATGAGCACACATAGAATTTGTGAGATTTTTTAAGTAGTGCAAAGTCTGTTGTATCTGGATGTGCTGTATGTCACGCCAAATAGGGATCAAATCTGCATAAATCGTAAAACATGAAATATAGCTCATAGAATTTCAATTGTAATGAAATGGGGATTTTCCATGACAAAATTGGCCATGCATGGTGGCAAATGAAAGCTGAGAGACTGTAGTATCGGGATATGGTGTAATTGATGTATGGGCAATAGGTATCAAATCTAGTGAATAAATTGTAAAATATGAAATATAGCTCATATAAATTACATGTATGAAAAATGGCCATTTTCCACGATAGAATTTGGCATGCAGGGTGTCATATGAAAGCTCAAAGACTGTATCGGGATGAGGTGTAATATTTCAGGGCAAATGATGTGTGGGCAATAGGTATTAAGTATGGTAAAATATGAAATATAGCTCATGTAAATTAAATCTATGAAATATGTCCATTTTCCACAACGAAATTGGCCATGCATGGTGTCATATAAAAGCTCAGAGACTGCAGTATCGGGATGTGGTGTAATATTTCACGGCAAATTATGTTTGGGCCATAGGTATCAAATCTAGTGCATAAATTGTGGAATATGAAATATAGCTCATGTAAATTAAATCTATGAAAAAGGGCCATTTTCCACGATGGAATTTGGCATGCAGGGTGTAGGAACGCTGTGAGACATTAGTATCGGGATAGGGTGTAATGTTTCACGGCAAATGATGTGTGGGCAATAGGCATCAAATCTAGTGCATCATTTGTCAAATATGAAATATAGCTCATGTAACTTAAATGTAAGGAAAATGGCCATTTTCCACGACGAAATTTGGCATGCAGGGTGTCATAGGAACGCTGTGAGATGGTAGTATCGGGATGTGGTGTAATATTTTACGGCAAATGATGTTTGGGCAATAGGCATCATATCTAGTGCATACATTTGTGGAATATGAAAAACAGCTCATGTAATTTCAATTGTAATAAAAGGGTGAATTTCCACGACGAAATTGGCCATGCATGGTGTCAAATGAAAGCTCAGAGACTGTAGTTTCGGGATGTGGTGTAATATTTCACGGCAAATGATGTGTGGGCAATAGGTATCAAATCTAGTGCATAAATTGTAAAATATGAAATATAGCTCATTTAACTTAAATGTAAGGAAAATGGCCATTTTCCACGATGGAATTTGGCATGCAAGGTGTCATATGAAAAATCAGAGACTGTAGTTTCGGGATAGGGTGTAATATTTCACGGCAAATGATGTGTGGGCAATAGGCATCAAATCTAGTGCATAATTTGTCAAATATGAAATATAGCTCATGTAAATTAAATCTATGAAAAAGGGTCATTTTCCACGATGGAATTTGGCATGCAGGGTGTCATAGGAACGCTGTGAGACGGTAGTATCGGGATAGGGTGTAATATTTCACGGCAAATGATGTGTGGGCAATAGGCATCAAATCTAGTGCATAATTTGTCAAATATGAAATATAGCTCATGTAACTTAAATGTAAGGAAAATGGCCATTTTCCACGACGAAATTTGGCATGCAGGGTGTCATAGGAACGATGTGAGATGGTAGTATCGGGATGTGGTGTAATATTTTACGGCAAATGATGTTTGGGCAATAGGCATCAAATCTAGTGCATACATTTGTGGAATATGAAAAACAGCTCATGTAATTTCAATTGTAATAAAAGGGTGAATTTCCACGACGAAATTGGCCACGCATGGTGTCAAATGAAAGCTCAGAGACTGTAGTTTCGGGATGTGGTGTAATATTTCACGGCAAATGATGTGTGGGCAATAGGTATCATAACTAGTATTATAGCTCATTTAACTTAAATGTAAGGAAAATGGCCATTTTCCACGATGGAATTTGGCATGCAAGGTGTCATATGAAAGCTCAGAGACTGTAGTTTCGGGATGTGGTGTAATATTTCACGGCAAATGATGTATGGGCCATAGGTATCAAATCTAGTGCATATACTGTGGAATATGAAATATAGTTAATGTAATTAAAATGTAAGAAAAATGGCCATTTTCCACGACGAAGTTTGGCATGCAGGGTGGCATATGAACGCTGTGAGACGGTAGTATTGGTGTAATATTTTACGGCAAATGTTGTGTGGGCAATAGGTATCAAGTCCAGTGCATACATTGTGGAATATGAAAAACAGCTCATGTAATTTCAATTGTAATAAAAGGGTGAATTTCCACTACGAAATTGGCCATGCATTGTGTCAAATGAAAGCTCAGAGACTGTAGTTTCGGGATGTGGTGTAATATTTCACGGCAAATGATGTGTGGGCAATAGGCATCAAATGAAGTGCACAAATGGTAATATATGAAATATAGCTCATGTAAAGTAAATCTATAAAATATGGCCATTTTCCACAACGAAATTTGGCATGCAGGGTGTCATATGAAAGCTCAGAGACTGCAGTATCGAGATGTGGTGTAATATTTCACGGCAAATGATGTATGGGCTATAGGTATCAAATCTAGTGCATAAATTGTGGAATATGAAATATAGCTCGTGTAAATTAAATCTATGAAATATGGCCATTTTCCACGACGAAATTGGCCATGCATGGTGTCAAATGAAAGCACAGAGACTGTAGTTTCGGGATGTGGTGTAATATTTCACGGCAAATGATGTATGGACCATAGGTATCATAACTAGTGCATATACTGTGGAATATGAAATATAGTCATTTAAATGTAACAAAATGGGCATTTTCCACGACGAAATTTGGCATGCTGGGTGTCATATGAACGCTGTGAGACGGTAGTATCGGGATGTGGTGTAATATCTCACGCAAATCATGTGTGAGCAATGGGTATCAAATCTAGTGCATAAATTGTAAAATATGAAATATAGCTCATGTAAAGAAAGAACAGAAAAGCCCCCCCAAAACAAGTGCAATATGAACCGATTTATTTGACAGAAAGCATGTTGTATCATTTACTTAAAGATTGGTCGACAATGGAGTCACCAGAAAAAAGGCTTTTATTCGTCTGTGAGGAGTAGCCTATGTTCGTCTGCTACTAGGCAAATGCCAGTGTCATCGCGTATTTGCAGTCAGCGCTGCCCCCTGTCGGTAGAAAATTGCAATATTTAAAGTGGAATCGAAACTTAACTACACCGCATTCTGAATGTGCGGCCAACTTCAGCTTCGTGAAATCTCGACCTTATTAGTGATTGATAGCCTATCTTATGCGCTGTGTTTAAGCAGGCCGTGAAGTGTCAGCAGGCTACTTGTGGATCTGGGTGGCTTCTCTGCTGCAAAGTTTGTCTCAAAAATACGTGATCCACAAATGCTGATCCACAAATGCGAAAACGAAAACTGTGTGTGCTGGTGATCCACAAATGCTAAATTAGATTTCACAAAGGCAATTTTCAGTTTTACAAATGCCATTTCATTACAATTGTGAAAACCAATTTACAAGTTACAAATATGATTTTTTTTATTTGTGGATGTCAAAACACGAATGCAAGTCAAGAAATATTTGTGGATGTCGCCATCTACTGGATTGCGATTTCTGTGTGCCGGTGAATTAAAGTAGGCCTTTCATGTGAAGAACGTCTCAAAAACACGTAACTTTGGAAAGCGAAGAATGCGTGTGCTGGTAATCCACAAATGCAGAATCACATTTCACAAATGAAATTTTCGGTTTTACAAATGGCATTTTATTTACAAATGCACATCTATATTTGTAAAAATCCATATACGAGTTACAAATATGTTTTTTTTTTATTTGTAGATATCAAAACACACATGCAAATCAAGAAGTATTTGTGGATCCCCCTCTGCGCATATACAAATATTATTGAGACAAATTTAGCTCCATAGCCTACAAGTCACCCCTACTGCAAAGCTTATCATGAGGGAACACAAAATAATAATAAAAAAAAATTTCCGACATCAAAAGAACATTTTTAACTGAATCCCATTGGGAGCTCTGTAATTCTCAGCTCACAATGGTGGAAAGTAGGCCTAACTACTACCTCAAGTTCTGTACTTAAAGGTATACTATGCAGGTAGGTAGGCTAGGCTATTTTGGCGAGTTTAGAGCTCCCTCTAGAGTCGTGATGTATTTATATGTTACTCTGCTATTGTATAGCAAACTTCTCGTGACTTATCCCCCCTGTAGCCTACACAATGCAAATGCTTTTGTTGCGAAGGTGAAGGATTAACAACAGGCAAAAACTATCTCCAAAGAGCTATATCTACTGACAAGGTGTTTCAGATTCTCGCGAGTTTTGGCGGGGCGCCACTCTTGTAAGTTGCATGGCTGGTTTTCTCGGTAGGGACTCGCTACGTCTCTGCTGTATAGCTATGCTAGGTGAACAATTCGCCTGTTACAAGTTCGTTTACCATCAAATTGGCTTCATAAAGGTGAAAATCTTGCATAGTGTGCCTTTAAGAACAAATATGTAAAGTTTATATGAATATTTTTTTTCTTATTGTCTACATTGACCATATTTCAGAGGGAAATATTGTGTTTACTGTGCATTTAACAGTTCAGATCAAAAATGGCCACAGCAAAGAAGAGGAATTATCTAATGTGTTGGTATTTGTTGGTAGAGTACCCATCATGAGTGTGGTGAAGGGTGGTGGCTCTGGGACGCCCTCTGGAGTTGTCATGGGCAACGATGAAGGACGGTGCCTGCTTGATAGCCACAGTGACATGCTCTTGAAGGCTGCTCTGTTGGTCATGTGTTTTGCCCACAAAGATTGCCGTGTTGGTGATTTTGCGTTTGATGTTAAATAGATTTGGTTGTTGATTGACCGCAGTGGGAAATCCCCTACCTGTAGCACAAGGAATTGAAGACCTCTCTTGTGTATCTGAAATCCTGGTTATTTTGCCTAACTCCTGAAGAGGTTATACAATAGGATGTGTTACTTGCAGTATTATTAGTGTGGTATAAAGTAAAGGATCTGAATTCCACCTCCATCACAAACTGAGCGTCAGAGTTTTATTTCCCAGATGGCAGTATCAGTGGAGGCCGGAGTACATTTCTTGTTGTATTTAGATTTCAGTGAAGACGGTCCTGGTATTTACATAATGAATATGAACTGCTCTCAGTAATATACAACTTCTGACTGTTTTCATTAAAGGCCTCTGAGTAGAAGATGTAAAACACAGTAGTCTAATCAATTCTTTTTTAAGTGGTTTATATTATCTTAATCTTTACCATTTTTCTAAAACAGTAGACAATCTTCTAGCAAATATGCAAATGTACGTTGAATCAAATAAAATATAAAAAGCAGTAAATCTATTTTTTACAAAAAAATATTTACAAAAGTCTTCAGTAATATATTATTGTCAGATTACTGGCTCTGGTCCTTTTCAAATACTTTCTTCTGCTTCAGATAAAGAAGCTGGTAGATTTCAAACTGCGCCTCCATGCGCTCAGGAACTGGAAGCTTGGCCAGCATGTCCGCCACCATCATCCCAAAGCGCTGCTCCTCCCTCTGACTCTGGCTGTCTCTGGTGCGATCGTTCTGTTGGAGCAGGCGGAGGAGGGCGTCCTCCATGACGCTGGACGAGGATTTCCTCTTCCGGGACGTGGCGGTGGTGGAGAACGGTGAGTCACCGGTGGACACTGAGGAGGCCGGGCTGAGGGGCGACTGGGGGGAGGCTGAGGCGGAGGTCACAGGCGGTAGCCCTGCTGTTGGAGGCGCAGCTGGAGATGGAGTCACTGGCAGCAGAGATGGAGTAGAGTTCCCTGGGGAAGAGAACAGAACTGAGGGCATGCTATCATAATGGAGGCCAGATTTATTCAAACATGTACCCCCCCCCCCCCCCCCACAGCACACACAAATTACAGTGTTACCTGTTAAAACCTGTTTAATTTCATAGCCAATCACATAGACATCCTGTCCCCTTCCGATACAAAATTATTAATTGCCAATTACATTAATTATTCCGTCAATATAATTTATCAGTGATGACTTCACCAAAGTCCACAGCAACCTCATCAGACTTTCCAGGTAACAGTGTACAAACAGAGTCAAGAAGAAGACGTATGAAACTTATTCAGCTGTTTCAGTTCAGTTCAGATCAGCTAAGTGAATAGACTGCATGCTATACCACTATAAAACGTGAGTTGCGCTTGGGTACTTTCAGTTTGTCAAGTCTCAGAGAGAAAAATGTTCCCTCTGAGGTGATGTAACCTTAAGCCAGGGGTCTCAAACTCCCGGCCCGCGGGCCAAATCCGGCCCAATTCCGGCCCGCGACCTATGTCAAAATAATAATGTAATCCGGCCCTTGAGGGGATTTTTAATTGCGACAAACAACGATACTGATTAAAATAGACGATAAATCCAAGTACGGTGACAAATCTCATTTGTACTCTCCTCCATTGCTAGACATCCAGAGCTTGATTCAAACCAAAATCGCTGCACAACGTTTTCAGGAAATACTATTACACGCGAGAAACACGAAGATTTGTAATGATGCGAAGCGATGCAATGGTTTTGCACAAATTGAAGCAGACATAGCAGGCCTACACCAACTGATGAAAAACGTTCACGTGTGATGAAGTCTTGGGTAGGCTATGTTATTCACCTATTCTGATTCTGAAGGAGAATATCCTGTTGGAGATTATGATCGATCGTCTATTGACAGTGATGGTCACGATGTGAATGGAGGTGCGTCTTTTCGCGTATACCACGGTGTCCACTACTAAGCATACCATGCTTATTTCGACCCTCTGCCCAACATAGCTTGGAGGTTGCAGTGGTAATCGTGATGATAGTGTCCGTAATGGACGTGGTACAGACAGCAGGGGTTGTAGAAATAGGGCTCTGAAGAACTACAAAGTCACCCGCGATATAGGAACTGATTTGACCAGGATACTGTACTTTATTGTAGGCCTTGTGGTTATAGGCTAGTAGTTTACTATCATTGGTATACATCTTAGGTGTTTTCCTGTTAATTTGTTATGTGGGTAATATGACAAAAAAGAAAGTAAATCTGCTCAAATATGTTCATCCAGTATTTACTGAAAGGTGCATAATTTGCTTGCCATCCAGTGGCAAATTAGATGGGTAAATGTACAACTTTTGTTTATACTCAAAGATTTTTACATTTACAGTAGGACTTTATCTCTGACCACTTTCAAGCCATGGCCTTTTGAAATTTTGATATAAAAGTCCAATGGTTGCTTTCTTATCCCTGACGCCTAGTTTGCCAGGTTTAAAACAGTTGAAAGGAAAATATTTTTATTTGGTGTGAAACACACACATAGGCCTACCTGTTTTTTGTTTGTTTTTATAATTTGTATTAATATTTATTTAATCATTTTATTTATAAGCTAAGGTTTTCTAGCACAGGTGTCTAAAAATAGATCAAAAGTCCTGCACTTTCTGTTTGTAGTTTTGTGTTTGAAAATAAAGTATTTGAAAAAAAAAAACATTGCATTGAAATAGCCGTTCTTTTTTGTATTATTCTTTAACACTGACGTGGCCCTCCAACGAGATGCCATTGGCAGAAGTGGCCCCCAGCTCATTTGAGTTTGACCCCCCTGCCTTAAGCATTTCCTGACTTTTGGGAGACAGAGAAATGTCTTGTCTGGCTTATAGGGCATTGCCAAATTAGTTAATAACTCTTTATATTGTGTATTTGCATAGGCTACTGAATCTTTTTGCCCATGCATACAATTGAAACAAAACAAAAATGATAGGCTATGCTACCAAAAGTTACACATCACAAACCCAACATTATAGACATCAATTTGATTCACGTAGGCCTACCTCTGGTCGAACGCCGGAACTCATGACTTCGGTCCCGGTCGCGGTCCCGGTGATTCACAAAATCGGAGAGCCAGCTCAAAAGTGAGAACATGCGAGGAACGTTCCCGTCATCGCTACTTCGCCCCCTGAGCTTCTTCTTTGCCTTCACAAATCTGTCTCTTAAATATTTCCATTTATTCCGACACAGAATCTCTTCTCTTCCCAAAGTCTGAGAAATTTCCCGCCACGACTTATTGCATGCCTGCAAGTCTTTATATTGTTTTAAAGACGGATTGTACAGGTGCGGATAGCGACGGACCTCCTCACACAACTTCTCATCAAATTCAATGTCCATTTTGTTTAAGAAGCGCAAGCGCACGTTGTGCCCTTGTAGCGTAGTGGCGGGTAAGCACACGCGGACATCCGCATCGAGCCTTGCGCACATCCGTTGATGAAGAGTTGTACGTCACTCGTATTTGCGATGCGTCCGCCCTTGTTAGAGCATCAGTAGACTTTATTAACTTGGTCCAGTTTTATTTTCCACACTCAACGGACGCAGAGACCGAATTGATGCGCGTTCCTGGTAAATTCGTAGGCAGCAGACGATTTTAAATAGGCAATTCGTAACAGAATACATATTCTGGAATTTAAAATACAAATGAGTATTTAAATACAGGTAGGCTATAACATTTAAATGGGTGGTATTCGGAATACAGTTAGCCTACATAGACACATTTAAAGGATTACATTTTAAATTATTATAACATGAAGGCCAAGACTTTTCAAACTCAAATGCAAATATTATTTTAACCGCACCATATAGGCCTATATGTATCTCTCAGATGGCTCATTTGTATTTCCTTCTCTGATAGCCTAAATGAAAAACCTCTCAGAGAATGTAGAATATACATTTTGGGCATTCTGTATTCTGTAGTGGAATACATTTTAAGTAACCTGGCTATCCCACTGTGAAATCAAAGTTCAGGGCTGACTTTCGGAGCCAAGTGTCCATATCGGCATGCAGAATGTTGCTCAATACAACCAAACAATTCAAGCTATTAAAACAACTGCCATAGGAATCGGTTGCAACACATTTTTTGGTGCTGTCCATTTACAGTATGTGCCACAGCTGTCCCAGCATTTTGAACTCTTACAGCCTCACAAACAATCACTTATCAGCATGTTAAAAGTCGTTGATGGTTCAGGTCGTGCAGTGTTTTATTTGTTTTCTTTAAACTTGTATCCTTATGGATTTATATTTATTTAATTGTTTTATTTTATTTTATTTTGAAAATGTATCAGGCTTTGGACTATCTGATTTTGCTGCTTTTGTAGGCTACAGCACTTTGTAACTTGTTTTTTGAAAAGTAGGCTATACTACATAAATAAAGATTATTATAGGCTATTTAGTATACTGAGATGTTTGTCATATCGCACAGCGCTGTTATCTGTATCCATGCCTAAAGCAGCACAATCACCAGACAATGATCATCATGCATGTGGCTGGTGACAGTCATGGTTTTTTTTATTTTATTTATTCATTTTGCAATAGCACACACACGTCTCACACACACACACACACACACACACACACACACCAGTGGCGGCTGATGGTTAAAAAAAATAACGGAGGAAGGAATGTCTGCCTGATTGGCGTTAGTGGCAAATGTGAGGTTGTGATGGCGTTTATGGCATATGTGAACAATAGAGTATGTAGGCCGCCTACCCAGACACATTTATAGCAGCAGTATGTACTATGTAGCATTTTAACTGGCAATGTTGTGCAATAAATGCTGTTCTGACATTCTCGGGGGGAGGGGACAATTCGTCCAGGGACAATGGACTTTGTAATATAATTTAAATATATAAGTCACTTTGGATAATAGTGCTAAATTAATAAATGTAAATGTAAATAAATGTAAATTTAGGTCTGGGAAGTCAGGGAAGATATGTAGGTGTAGTTATGAAATACTGTTTTCCAGATGTGCAAAATTACGGAAAGTCTGGAGGTTTTGCTCAGTGTAATACATTGGCAGAAAAGTCTATAATAATAAAAATAGACACTTGTTTTATAAAACCATGTAACTATTTACCATTAAAAATAGACCTTAAATGTGGTTATTTGTAACATGCTATTGTTTTTAAAGCCAAATCGCTATAATTTAAAGACAGGTTATAATAGCTAAGTGGGAATTTATGAAAGCATACTCGAAAGTCAAATGTTATTGAAGACGTCATTAAAGGAATGCATCATGGTCTGAAACATTCATTAACAATGTTACCATCCAAAGATACATTTAGAACGGTGAAAACAAGAACATAACAACAAGAACCTTATTTAACAATTGTTTAGTTAAGGCATAACTTGGATGATTATAACAACGCATAACTATCCAAAAATGTTTTATCACCAAGTGAACTGTCCACGTATGTGACAGGCCAGCAGTAGGCTATGGCTGATTGTTTTCTGTGCTAACGTTACCAGTTAGCCATGAGTAGCCTATCTGTCTGACTATGTAGCATTCAGTAGCCTACACTTACCATCTTGTTTTTTTTTGGAATATGAATTTTTGGAGCTGGTCTTCCTGCTTTGATAAACATTATCAGTGTATTTGAATGTATAAAAGATTTGAGATTGTCCTCTGATTCCATTGTACTGTTTATTTCACGAGCAAAAAACAAGCTTTCCGTTCAACATAAGATTCGTAGTTTGACTGCAGATAACATTCTTGAACCGTTGCCGCTAAAAACAGCACCCCCTATCGCAATTGAAAATTACTGTACGGAGGAGCTTCCTCCCTTGGCCATTGAAAACGACGTGATTCACGAGCCGCTGGGGTCCGAGGCGTTTATAATGGACTTCAATGAGGGGCTTGAGGAGGAAGCTCCTCCATACAGTAATTTTCAATTGCGGTAGGGGGTGCTGTTGGCATTTTGACCTAGGGGAACGATTTTGTTCATTCAAAGTGTTAAAAATAGTAATATTAACAGTAATTTATCAGATTAGTAATTCACTTTATATATTTTTTATTTTTCTCTGAAATTTTAGGGAGGGTGTTCCTCCCTTTCCTCAATGAAGTTGAGAAGCGCAATAATAAACAAACTAAATATGTGTCTTTTGCAACAAAGTTGCAGTGTTCTTGCCCAAACAGAAACTTGGCTGTTTTACAAGCAATAAAACCTGCTCAGAGTGCGGCAGAAGTGTGTTCGCCCTATTAGTATTATAGGGGCCACTGTGGATCAACAGGCTACACGCCCATACCATGAGCTTCTACAGGTCCAAATGTCTATGGCCACCAAAGTTCGAATCTGACCTGCGGTCATTTCCCGATCCCACCCCATCTCTCTCTCCCACTTACTTCCTTCCTGTCAGTCTTCACTTTCCTATCTGAATAAAGGCAAAAAGCCCCAAAAAAGAGTATGTGTTGTAAGAGTATTTAAAAGTATATGTGTTATTTTAAAGTAAAAAAAAAACTCTTCAGGGGGCCTTTAAAAAACCCTGTGTGTTATTATATCTACAGTCAATGGCTGTTGTAGCGTACATTATGCAGATGGATGACATTCTTTCCACTTGCCAGATGTTATTTATTCATCCTTGTTATTCTTCCCTCTGCATCACATTATATGTTATTATATAATAACTTTGAGTTGGGTTTGGGAACATATGCGTGTTTTGTACAGACCCAATCAGACTCACTCATATGTGGATTTATATGCGTTTTGTTTACTTTGCCACCTACGTTCTCAGACAGGTGACTGATTAAATCACTTCACAGAAGTGATCATCACCCTTTGCGGACTTCCAGGTATCACCCACCAGAAACCCAAAGAATGGCCAAACCGGAAACGGCTTGCATTAGTCATGTTTAATCCCCATGCATCCTCCTCCCCAGACACACACACACACACATACACATACACACACACAAACACTCACACACTCCCTCTCTTTCTCTTAGACACACACACACACACACATTTGCTGCACAATATAACTAAAACATTCCTTGTTTGTTTACGCAAACCTGGCCAATAAAGCTGATTCTGATTCAGATTCAGTACCGCTCAGTATGTCCATCAACAAGAAGAGGCCTTTAGGTCTGTTATGGTTTTCCATCCAATCTTAGGGCCATGTGACAAACATCATGACAATCACCATTCTATTGAGCTCTCATCACATTCCACTCAGAGCCACAAAAGCACATTCTTGATAAACTATCCCGTTAGGGGAGGATATGGGTCTAAAGTGTCCATTATTCTTTCAGACAGGTTGTCTGAAGTTTGGCCTAAGTAGGTGTGCTAGACCGGGCTAGGCCATAGGGTAAGTTTATCGTTTTTCCTTTTTGAGCGTTGGCGTTTCACTTCAAATTAAATGCATTCACACGTGTGAAGGAAAATTTAGGCCATCTAGATCAATCATGTAGGTTGTGAAAGTTGACACCTATCTAGGCTACTTTCGGCATTCTAATGATGATGTCACCGACTCTGAATCACATGACCGTTCGTCACGTGTTGCGGTGCTTTATCAGCAGTAGTGGCACAGCACTTCTCAGATTTAGCGCTCTGGCGAGAATTTTAACGTCTGTGTCCTAAAACATTCTGTCAACAACCCCTTTTACACGTTTGAAACTCTAGTGACTTTGACGTTGCTGCGGTGGAGTTGCTGTGGGTCCCGTGGGAATACGAGACTGGCTGATTATTGAAAAAAGGAACAGAACAGACCGACTTGGCTGCTTCGCTAACAATAACAAACGTCTCGCTCGCAGAAGGCACTAGTGGATGACAGTCTGGTCTTGGTGAGATAGATCAGCCAGGACTTCTGTTCCTATTGGCATTTCTTTACCCGTTTTACTGGTATGTATGAACTGAGATAGCTCTGTAAATGTGATAGCTGTCATGATAGAGTTGTTGATAGCGATGTGTTGTCCTTCATTGGTTGTTGTTTGGGTGGTGCATTGGGCGGGCGGTTGTAGCAGGACCGTAGTGATGCGAGTCAAATCAAGTTTATTCATAGCGCATTTAGGTCATTCAATGTGCTTTACATAAATAAAAAGCATAGAAGGACAATAGTCAAAGAATAGTTTAAAAGGTAAAGATCATAATAAAAAAGAAAACATGAAATGCACAAGGTAAAATCGTTTAAAAATAAAGAATAATTAAAAAACAAAATAATAGACACAAGGTAGAATAATTTAAAGGCAAATTGTAACTCAGTGAAGTTAGCAGAAGGCATCTGAGAACAGTTTGGTCTTTAAGTCGAGATTTAAAACTGGCTACAGTTGGGGCCTTGATGTCTTCTGAACCGCATAGCTAAAAGCTGCTTCACCGTGTTTAGTTCTCACAGCAGGTTTTTCTCCTGAGACCTGAGAGGTCGAGAAGGTTGTGTACCGCTGAAGCATGTCTGGGTATTTAGGTCCTGCTCCATTACTGATTTATAAACAAGCAGTAGTGCTTTAAAGTCAATTCTGTTTCTTACTGGAAGCCAGTGCCGGAACTTAGGAATTGGACTGTGGTCAGTTCGTTTAGTTTTTGTGAGAACTCTGGCTGCTGCATTTTGTATCACCTGAAGCTGTTTGATAGTATTTTTAGGAAGGCCTGTGAAAAGCCCACTGCAGTAATCAACTCTGCTGGAGATAAATGCATGAGTGAGTTTTTCTAAATCATCTTTGACATCAGCCCTCTAAATTTGGCAATATTTTGAGGTGGTAAAAAGCTGATTTAGTTATTGCTTTCATGTGGCTGTTGAAATTTAGATCACTGTCAATGAATGATTTTTTTAACAGTATCCTTTGCTTTCAACCCTTTTGTCTCAAGGAGAGTGGCAACCCTAAGTCTTTCCTTCTTTTTACCAAATATAATTACTTCAGTTTTGAGACATCCAGTTGTTGATTAGTTTGAGAGATCAAACTGAAGGGATGGCTGGTTAAGTTTGACCCGAAAACCTCACTTCATGTAAAGTCGTAAGTCCAGTCTTATGAAAACAATCCCACTTTATAATGGCCCCATTGCATGATGATGGACTCAGTGTATTTTGGTAGCCTATATGTGGTGATAACCTCGGCCATTTCGCTAGTGCGCTCATTTGTCCAGGGAGTCCTGAGTTGCAGCAGAACGTCATTGCATAGAACTTCTGGGTGAGTTATTTGGTGTTCATCTCCTGACACTCGAGATGATAGATTTACTGACTGCAAAGTTGCAGTTGCAGGGCTAGCGCGCGTGTGTCTGTCAGTAGGCATTTCAGATCCAGCCCTCGTGTGCATCTTGCCCGTGCATTCCGCGCACGGTAAGATAGTTGCGTGATAGTCACGCATCAATGTTAATTATGCCACTTCGAGTGCCCCCGTGACATGAGTTTCCGTTTGTCAGGGGAACTGAACCTGACAAGAATGTCGATATGGCAGTTTGCAGAACGAGCCAAGTCGGCTAAATTATGTAATTGTAGCGTCCAGTAATCAGTGCAGGAATGCTTTGTGTGATAAGGTGAAAGCACCCCCTGTGTTCACTGTCCACTTTATAACTATGTGTTCTCTCCCCCTTCTCTGCTTTTCCACAGGACGTTGTGTCTGTGTCTGTGTCTGTGTGTGTGTGTGTGTGTGTGTGTGTGTGTGTGTGTGTGTGTGTGTGTGTGTGTGTGTGTTTGTGTGTGTTGCCAGATTGCTCTAAAGAAGTCGCCCTTTGTGTGCGTCAGGTGTTTGTGTTTGTGTGTGTGTGTGTGTGTGTGTGTGTGTGTGATCCAGGTCCCAGCCCTATAGCAATGTTTTGTCTCCATGGTAAAATCTCCTGAGCGTTCCTTTAGACCTTGACTCATTGCAGACTGACCTGAGCACCGCCCCCACCCGGTTTGGCCAAAGCCCTCCCTCAGCACCTCTAGTGTGTCTGTGTGTGTGTGTCTGTTGTCCATCATGTCGCGAGCGGACATGGCTGTGAACAGCGAAGGTGGCGATTGGCGACTGAGTGACGACGCTGGTGAGAGGGCGCGGCTTCTCCAGAGTCCCAGCGTGGACAGAGAGGCGCTGCCCATCCAACCAGAGACCTGCAGGGGCGGGACTTCTGCGGTGGCGGCCGTCTTCATCGTGGTCAATGCTGCGCTGGGGGCGGGGCTACTCAACTTCCCTGCCGCTTTCAACATGGCTGGAGGTATCGGCGCCGGACTGATCACGCAGATGGTGAGAACACACACACACACACACATACACACACACACTCACACACTCACTCACTCACTCATTCTCACACATACACAGGTACTCGCCTACTCTCACACATACACTCACTCACTCACTCACTCACTCACTCACTCACTCACTCACTCAAGCACACATACTCACACACACACACACACACTCACACACACACTCTCTCTCTCACACACACACACAGACACACACAGACACACACACACACACAGACACTCTAATACATACACACACTCTCTTATTCTATCAGGTACTTCTACTCTATTTGTCTATCAGGTACATCCTCTCACACACACACACACATACACAAAGAAAGAAGAGAAAATGTACTGCCACATGCACTGATCTGGCCCTGGTCTGACCCAGAGTTTGGCCTTGTGTGAAGGGCCAGGCAGACCCTGACCTTCAGCGTGTGTGTGTGTGTGTGTGTGTGTGTGTGTGTGTGTGTGGGTGGGGGGGTGTAAGGGGTATGCTCACACAAGCAGTTTTGCTCTTGTGACATCCACACTACTTCCTCTCGCGAGGTTTCCGGTGGGTAGGAAGCATTTGGATCAGCAGTAGGTGTAGACAGTAGACAGACAGACAGACAAGACAGACCAGACAGCCACACAGACAGACAAAGAGACAGACAGAAATGTCATAGTCAAATGGGTGTATAAAAAGAATTAATGATGACCTCACTACCTGTTTACAGATCATGATTGTGTTCATTATCACTGGACTTGTCATCCTGGCATATTGTTCACAGGTGAGTATGTATACACACACACACACACACACACACATACACTTATATACACACACACACACACACACACACACACACACACACTTGCAGCAGTGTGATTAATGAGTGTGTGAATGTGCAGGTCAGTAATGAGGGCACATATCAGGAGGTGGTGCGGGCCGTGTGTGGCCGCTTCATGGGGGTGGTGTGTGAGGTGGCCATCGCCGTCTACACCTTCGGCACCTGCATCACCTTCCTCATCATCATCGGGGACCAGCTGGACAAGTGTAAGACACACACACACACACACACACACACACACACACACACACACACACACACACACACACACACACACACACACACACACACACACACACACACACACACACACACACACACACACACACACACACACACACACACACACACACTGAAAAACCTCTCAGTACAAAATAGTCAGAGGATGTACAGTAAGAGCTGTGGTTTCCAAAGGAATTGCTAGCCTGGACATCCAGACCCAAATCCGAAAGATTAAGGGTCTGGCTACGAGTAATAAAAATGGCCCAAATCAAAGGGCGGCACCAAGCATGCATTTGCAAATAACATTGCTCGCAACTGGGTAACACTACGCCCACTTCTTTCTTTTCTTTCTTTTCTTTTCTTCCTCTTTTCCTTCTCTGATTACCTACATTCTGTAAAGCGCCATGATACATGTGTAATGTTTTGCCGCTCTATAAGCACAATAAATTGAAATTGAAATTGACCAATGTTTACTGACTGACAGTACAGCTTCCTTCTAACATGACATTGTTTAGAGGTAGTTAAAGTGAAACAGGTCTAAAACTGTTTCTCTCTCATTCAGGAACTCAACTGCAAGTGTCTGTGTGTGTGTGTGTGTGTGTGTGTGTATGTGTGTGTGTGCAGTGATCGGTGCGATTGTGAAGGAGTCTGATGCAGTGGTGAACGCTCACTGGTACACTGACAGGAAGTTTACCATCGCCATGACAGCAGTACTGGTCATCCTGCCACTGTCCATCCCCAAAGAGATTGGCTTCCAGAAGTATGCCAGGTACGACACACTCTCTCTCACACACACACACACACACACATACATGCTCCCTGGACTGCCTCTGAGCTGACCTGACGTTTGGAGAGGATCTCTAGAACACTCCTCCTTTCCTGCCCTGGGGTGTTCTATTGTGTTTGCTTCTCTGCTCTGTGATTGGCCAGATTTTTTTGTTGTATTGATGTCACTGGCTGACTGGACCACTCTGTTGTTTTCATCGCAGCACACTGAGTGTGATTGGCACTTGGTACGTCACCATCGTGGTCATCGTTAAGTACATCTGGCCTGATCCTGAGGTGACCCCAGGGTACATCCCTACCCGGTAAGAACCACATTTCCCATAGTTCTCTCCAATACTGCCTGGTGCACAAAAGTTTATGGGAATTGAAGTTGAAATCTCATTCTTTTTTTTTTCTTTTTCAGACCGTCAGACTGGACTGCTGTGTTTAATGCCATGCCTACCATCTGTTTTGGCTTCCAGGTGTGTGTGTGTGTGTGTGTGTGGGGGGGGGGGGATTGCCACGTGTGGAGAGAACAGCACCTGAGATGCGTCTGACTTGAAATGACATTAAGTGTGTGTGTTTGGCCATTAAGTACTGCATGTGACTGACTGGATGTCACTGGTTATTGAATAACACACTGTACTGTTTGTCTCCTTGATCTCTTGCCCTCTCTTTTTCTCTCTTTCCCTCTCCCTCTTTTTCTCTCTTCTCCCATATCACTCACTCTGCTGTCCCTGCTCCCATATATTTTTATATTCTCTCTCCCTACTCTCTTATATTCTCTCTTTCTTTCTTTCTTTCTTTCTCTCTCTCTTTCAGTGTCACATCAGTAGCGTTCCTGTCTTTAACAGCATGAGGAGGCGGGACATAAAGCCCTGGGGGGGCGTGGTCACAGTTGGCATGATCATCTGCCTCTTTGTCTATACCGGCACAGGTGTGTGTGTGTGTGTGTGTGTGTGTGTGTGTGTGTGTGTGTGTGTGTGTGTGTGTGTGTGTGTGTGTGTGTGTGTGTGTGTGTGTGTGTGTGTGTGTGTGTGTGTGTGTGTGTGTGTGTGTGTGTGTGTGTGTGTGTGTGTGTGTGTGTGTGTGTGTGTGTGTGTGTGTGTGTGTGTGTGTGTGTGTGATAAAAGCAATTGTGTGTGTGAGAGAGAGAGAGAGCAAGTGTGTGTGTATGCGTGTGTGTGCGCGACGTGTGTGTGCGCGACAGAAAAGCAAGTGTAAGCAAGTTTGTGTGTGTGTGTGAGCAAGAGGGAGAGACCGAGTAAGAAAAAGCAAAAGTAAACAAGTTTGTGTATTTGTGTCTGTGTGCATGTATACATGTGTGTGGGGGATGACAGTCCTATGAGGTGTGTGTGTGTGTGTGTGTGCGTGTGTGTGTGTGTGCGCGCGCATGTGTAAATGAGTGCTTATACGTGTGTTGGTGTACTGCATGTTGTATTTAATTAGAGTGTGTTGTGTTATGTGAGGTTTTTCATGGTGTACTGCATGTTGAATTCAAGTTTGCTCGTGGGGCGGGGCTTGATTTGCAGGTGTGTGTGGCTTCCTGTCATTCGGCTCCAACGTCGATCAGGACGTGCTGATGTCATACCCTTCTAATGATGTCGCCGTGGCAATTGCCCGAGCGTTCATCGTCATCTGTGTGGTCACTTCCTACCCCATTTTGCACTTTTGTGGCAGGTAAGGGCAGGTGTGTGTCTGTGTCTGTGTCTGGCCGTGCGTGCGTGCGTGCGTGCGTGTGTGTGTGTGTTACACATCTGTGCCATAGACCTCTGAAGTTCGCCTACAAAAAAGCTGCCATCTTTGACATCCGGTATCTGGCGATTTTTCCTATGGGAAAATAACATGGGGATTTTGAATTATCGCACCTGCTAAACTCTCGCGTGGATGAAAAAGTCTGAAATGCAGACGTTTTCCTGAACACACTTTTGTCCTCTGCCTTCGAGTGGTTATTGTGATCTCCAGTACGTGAAGGCGGCACACTTAGATTTTTGCTACCCCAGAGCTAACTTTCAATGCAACTTGCCATAGGTAGTTAGCTTCAATTAAGAAACGGATCTCCTTATATGAGCAAAGATGGCCGTTTTGGTTCTTTTTTGTAGGCGAACTTCAGAGGTCAATTGACACTGAATACAATGTTTAAAGAAGGACTAAAGAGTAGTGTGTCATACGTAGTGAAGAATGCTATTCAAATTGTCTCCTTAATTCCAAATGGAAACACCGTTGACAGAGAGTAGATTCCAGTATAGTTAAGAGCAGGTAAAAACTTGAGGCTGGCTTGCGAAAGAATAGTTCTTTATTCTGGATTTAACAACAGAGTTCCGTAGCTCTGTTGTATGCACAGCACAGCACAGCACAGTGTTGCACAGTGAAGCCAAGGTAATGAACGAAGCCTAGATCTAAGATACTAGTGGCTAATTAAAATGGCAGAATATACATTCACGACTCTGGGGTCAAATTGGAGGGGGGAAACGGGTAGTGATATGGCCTTATTCAATTAAGATGTCTCATTGGGGTAACGATTACAGTAGTTAGGTACACTATTTGCTGTTGTAAGGTGACATTCTGTCTGCTTACAATAAACGTCCTGTTCCCGCCGTTCTGTGTGTGTGCGTCACCTACACTCTGGAGGGCCCTAAAATGAGGGTTTCACTATGACTTGGACGGACATATTTTCCTCAAAAGCTACCTTTTATATATGCCTAGAGTATATATCTGCATGATAGCAATTTGGATCTAGTAGCTTTGTGAGTTTACAGCTCTTAAATAGACCCCCTCTTCAAAATGAGTTGAATATATATAGTGAGATTTTCATGAGCATGTTGGAGGATCTTCATCAAACCTGGCATTCTTAATCACCATAAAGGCCAGAAGATAGGTATTTTCAATGTCATAGGAGTAGTGAAGTTGTGATCATGCAAAAATGTACTCTAGACATACATCCAGACAAACCCTCTTTTGTGTGTGTGTGTGTGTGTGTGTGTGTGTGTGTGTGTGTGTGTGTGTGTGTGTGTGTGTGTGTGTGTGTGTGTGTGTGTGTGTGTGTGTGTGTGTGTGTGTGTGTGTGTGTGTGTGTGTGTGTGTGTGTGTGTGTGTAGGGCGGTGCTGGAGGGGCTGTGGCTGCGTTTCCATGGCGAGCAGGTGGAGGTGGACGTAGCGCGTGAGCAACGTCGGCGTCTACTGCAGACGTTTGTCTGGTTCTTCCTCACACTTGTCCTCGCCCTCTTCATCCCCGACATCGGCCGCGTAATCTCCCTCATCGGCGGACTCGCTGCCTGCTTCATCTTTGTCTTCCCAGGTGTGTGATCATCATCATCATCATCATCTTGAGAAGGCCATTAGTAGTGATGTGCTGCTGTCTCTGCTTAGCCAGTGCTCTATCCTAATAGATGTAAAACAATCTCTCTCTCTCAGGTCTATGTTTGATTCAGGCTAAGCTGTCTGAAACTGATGCTAGATCAGCCAGGTAAATCTTACCTTTTTTAACTATCCAAACACACACACACATACACACACACACACTCACGTTCACACATACAGTATGTTATCATAAGCTTTCCTTACGGCCTTGTCTTGTCTTGTCTGACATAATACACACAAATTATTATCATTATGGGAATTAAATAATTTATTGTTTATCACCTCTTTTTTTGTCTGCTCTATCCTTGAAGTTGGAATGCTCTGGTGGTTTACGGTATCGTCATGGTTACCCTCGGAGCCTTCATCTTTGGACAAACCACTACTAATTCCATCTACCATGACATCATCGACCATTCTGACGGCTCATAGGCCAAAAGCACTGACCTCGTCAACATGCTGCTGATTGGTTGAGGAAGCAGGAACTTCAGAGTAGGACAGTTCACAAAGAGAAGAGAGGCATCAGCAGACTGCTGACACACACACAAACACAATCTGCATGCAGCATGCCACCCTTTGTCAAATGTCTCATTAATGAAACACACACGCACTAAAGGAGACTGATAACAGAGAATTGTGGCATCAGTTACTTTTTAAACACTATTTATCTGATTTTAATGTTTACTAAAGTGAAGACTAGTAAGTATTTTTAATCCTTGTCTGAATGTCCAAACATTACAATGGAGGAGGAGGAGTTGCCTTGGGTGTTTTTACATGACTTTTTGACCTCAGGTCCAGCATGTGTTGACCCTGAGCCCTACCACAGTCATCACACACACTGCTCTTTCACCTGTGACCTCTGCACCTATTCATGTGTGAGTGTGTTTTTGTTTTTGTATAAATGCATTATTGTAGGGGTTTTCTCCTCCAGGGCCAACAGGAGAAGTGGGGTGTGTAATGTACAGCCAAAGTGTGTTTTTACTGAGCAGTAGACTTGACTGAATCATGTTTGTCTAGCGTGGTTGAAAGCAGTGGTTTCCCTGGGGAAGGGACCATTATTCATTTTAATCAAAGGGATTTTGTCTTCAGGGGCAATATTTGGTTACCATGATAACCGATAATTATGTAATAAGGAGATGAATAGTGATTGGTTAGTTTAGCATTCCGATACTAGTCAGTGGAGGGAAAGTTCTGCTTCCAAAGGGGTTGAATGACCTCATTCTTACAAATGATTTGACTGTTGGATGTAAAAGCAATCAGTGGAACTCTCTGGAACCAGTGTCTCAAATCTCGACCTAGGCCATCATGGCCGTGCTGAACATTTATTTTTTATTTTTGTTTTGATGAATGTTAGTCTGCACTTTGCCTTATTTTAACTTGAAACGGTGGTAATGACACACCTGTTGTTTCCCCTCCTTTTTGTGGAAGGAGACTCAGAATCATTGACACTGCACCCCAACCTGTACATCAGTGTTGATACTCAGAACTCTAATGTATTATTGAATGTGTATGTGAACCAGTATTGGGCCTTGTATTGGTCTAAATGGCTTTACAGTTTCTATGGGAAAAATCTAATGACACTTTGGGGGGGTGGAGGATTGAAAGAATAAAAAAAACCTGATACCCAACAGTATTGTCCGTCCTTGTTTCTAGCTCTGGAGGAGTCATGAAATTGTCAATTCAGTGAACATTAGAAAGATTGTGAAATTTGATTTTATGTAGTTGTAGTTATTTGCATGCCTTTGGATAATTGTGTGGATGTGTGCAGCATGATAACATGTCTACTTGACATAGCCAAACTTTCCTATTAGAGGCAATAAGCACAGCCTCCGGTGTAATGGACACCATTATACACTAGGTTGTAAAAGTTCACATTACAAGCCTATTCAATTTTAGACCTAGATCACTGAACCAACCTATAGGTGCATATTGTGGAAAAGTCCCTTGCCCTGCCCATAATGGAAAATGAAGGCTCAGGAAACCATTGTTAGTGTTTTAACTTAATTAGTTGATTACAGCTCTTCTCGGGTTGACATGTTACAAATTCTTTATTCTAATATTTTGAGGTACCGAATTTGTGATTTGAGCTGTAAAACTAGTGATTAAATAAAATAAGGCTTGGAATATTTTACTTTACGTGTAGTTAATCTAGATCACATGAGTGTCACTGGGAAAGTAAACTATGGGAAAATTAATTTCAAAAATCATTCAAATTTTTAGATGCATCTGTATATCATTACTGAACAGACCATTTGGTCTATTGATGAGCAAGTCAACTGAAGTCAAGGCAACCAAAATCTTTTAGAAAGACAATTATTTTATCAAAAGCTGAGCACATTCAGAAAACACAAATCAATCCCTTTACAGCATCCAGTGCTTATACAATCACCTCATTCACAAGGTCTCAAGCCCTTCCTCTTCCTGAGAAAAAGGACCAATCAGTGGACAGGAAGGGCATGAGCAGGAAGTGGTTGTTTGGGGGGGGGGGGGCAAGCTCAGTAAAGGCCATCTTTCAAGAAGCTCTTCAGCATGGAGAGGGCGGGGCTTGGAGCCCACTGAGGAACCATGTGACCAGCACCCTGAAACAGAGAACATGGAGATCATGACGGGGGACAACAGGAAGGCCCCCGATACTACTCCCTTATTTCTCCCCTCTAATCGTCTGTTCGTATGAACTCCTGGCTCAGACTAGAAACAAAGCTGCTTGGGCCACAGCGTAATCGGTCCCAGCCAATCAACACATTGCTCCAGGGGCATGGAGGTGCGGAGTCATTCGATTGACTGCTGAGCTCAAATATCAACTCACCAAATTCGTTGACTGCAGCTGCAAGTTTGAGTTGTGGCGGTGCTGGTGGTGTGTGTTTTAAGAGAACTCACCTTCACTGTGAGGAACGTGACGTTGCCAAACATCTGGTAGAACCCTGCGATCTGGCCATCACACACCCAGTGCTGGTATGGAAGAGTAGTCTACAGACACGAAGATTATGAACATGATCAATCTGCACACTGAAAATTACTCTAGACATGTGTAGATATGAAGTCCCATTCATAATCTCCAACACCCTACACATGCACGTTCAAACCCACAGGAGCTCTGGCAGGAGACACGTTGGTGCAATCACACGGCGTACGCTTACCTTGAATCCAAGCTGTTCCACGAACCACTGATCTCCGAGGAAGTTGCAGGCCATGTCCGTGTCGCCGTTGTAGACCAGTGCTCGGACGCCGAGTGACAGCAGCTTCTCATACACACCCTTCACCGTCTGGTAGACCGTGATGTACTGACGACCCACTAAATCACTGGACACACACACACACAGGACAATTACGATGACCTGCAGCCTACCATCAATGCTCAATGTGCCTACCATGGGGCGGCTGAGTGTGCCACAGGAGGATTGTGGAGCCATTTGCTTTACTGCAGACATCTGGTGGTAGTGTTGTGCATACCTACAGGTGTCTAGCAACATGTGGGTGTGTGCACACACAAGCACCAAGTCCAATGGTAACAGTGTTGGGTGTGTAGATGTCCCATGGTGGCAGTGTGCCTGGGAGTGTGAGTGTGTACCTGCAGGTGTCCCATGGTGCCATTGTCTCTGGGAGTGCAAGTGTGTGTGTACCTGCAGATGTCCCATGGTGCCAGTGTGTCTGGGAGTGTGTGTGTGTCTGGAAGTGTGTGTGGACCTGCAGATGTCCCATGGTGGCAGTGTGTCTGGGATGTGCAGGGCCTTCCTCACATCTACCCTGTTGAGCCAGTTCATCTGAGCTGTGCTGTTGATGCAGGGGGGGACCTCGCCCAGAGTCGGAGTGCTGCTCAGCAACTGCACACACACACACACACACACACACACACACATGTGTAGGGTCCGCCTCAGTAACACCTCTAAGTTTACAGAGGTCACAAAGTCTCTACTAGCGGTACTTCATGCCCTTACGTTATTGGCCTGCCAGTGCTCCCTGTAGCTCTTGAACAGGTAGGACATGGTCCTCTGATAGGCTGTCTGGGATCTGGCTCCGCCTGCACAGTCCAGGTAGAGTGCATACTCATTCAGACCAGACTCGTACACGATCCTGAACGCCCGGCCCACCTGAGAGACACAGAAACCTAGTTGAGGTGCGCACATAAACACACACAATCAAACTTTTTAAAATCATGCAAAGCAGCTCTGCCCCACACACAGCATTACCGAGATGGAGCAATCTTCTTTTGAGTTGTTGTAGAAGTTACAGACACCATCTTTACAGCAATTGTCATTCAGGTCACGCCAGAGACTGAGGAGACACACAGAAAAATGATGAACAGCGACCAGGATGCCCATCAACACAAAGAGCATGAGCAGTGACTGGGTTTCTTACTCCTCTCCGAACAGGCCGTGGTAGTAGCCGAAGTAGACCAGGGACTGGTCATTCAGGGCAAAACTGCTGAGACCATTGCCCACAGCAAAGCCCTGCGGGGGGGAGCACACACACACACACTTTCAATCAATCTTTCTATGCAGAGAAGCAACACAAGGTGTTTAAGAATAGCACATGAAGGGGGGGGGTACATATAAGTAAGGGTGCATGTGGGGGGGTGGGGGTACATATAAGTAAGGGTGCATGTGGGGGGGGGGGGAGGTAGCATATAAGTAAGGGTGCATGTGGGGGTGGGGGGTACATATAAGTAAGGGTGCATGTGGGGGGGGTACATATAAGTAAGGGTGCATGTGTGGGGGGGGTACATATAAGTAAGGGTGCATGTGGGGGGGGGGGTACATATAAGTAATGGTGCATGTGGCCCCACTCACCCTGAAGTTGAGCTTGATGGCCCCCTCTGTTGCCACTCGCAGGCTGAGCGTTGGAGCATAGATTCCCCCGTAACTCTCCCCGAAGATGAAGAAGTCATTCTCAGTGAAGTTGGGGAATTTTGTGAAGAAACTTTGCAGCGCCAAATAGTTATCATCCGCAACCTGGTGACCACACAGCATTTAGAAACCCACAACTTACATCATTTAGGGATCTACAACACCAGGACAGAACACTGAGATCTAAAACTCAGGACAAAAAAAAAAAAAAAGTACAGGTTGTGTGGGACAACCCATAAGTGTGGGATTTCTGAAAAGGGTGTGGTAGAAGTGTGCGTGTATTTCACCTGGTCATCGTTGGTTTCATACTTCTGGTCATCTGAGTAGGAATACCCAACCCCAGCAGGGGACTCCAGATACAACATGTTGGCCACCAGGTTCCAGCTGTAGGAGTTCTCATACAGCGTGGCTCCATCATCATTCACCTACACACACAGGACCTCAATTACTGATGATGGATTGGTGGGCTATAGTCTTGTGGTGTGTTCATTCAGCATATAAGTTTGTATACGGTATGTGTTAGTTTGCACGTTTGTGGGTGTCCGCTCACATGGAAAGGGCCGTTCTCAGAAAGAAATCCATCCAACGAGCTGCAGCCAGGACCACCATTGAGCCAGAGGACGACTGGGTCTTTGAAAGGGTTTCCCTGAGAGGTGACAAACCTGACACACAAAGTCCTGAAGTCAGCAGACCAGGAAGACCTGTGGCTGCAAGTCAGCTGACAAATGCAATAAACTACGGTCCTGAACCAGCAGGGTTCAAAGCACGACTAACATTTCTTTAAAGGCGTGATAAAGAGTCTGTTTTTTTTTAGGGGCGTTTTCATTCCATGTCTCCTAATGTCGCAATTTGCACAAATGGATTGACAAAGTTGTGCAATGTCAAACCGCTTTCCTATGGAACACTCAATCTGCGTGATTCTCTCTTGAGCAACAATTGATGCAAGTTCCCATAACCTTTCCGCATTACAGGCTGCAGTGGACACATTGTCCATGCCCACCGCCTCTTCAATAAGGAAGTGCAATAGACGAAGCTGCAGGTTGAGGCAATATACATATAGCAAAACATGACCACGACAAATTACCAGCACCGTAGTATGCTCGCAGTTTGCCCTGGAACTCACCAGTAGTGAAGGAACTTCCCAGGACTGGCCTGCAGGTAGCCGGACCACTGTCGGTAGCTGGGTTTAAACTTCATGCCAGGCAGCTCGAAAACCTCATCCGGAGCATAGAGTGCCTGGGCGCCGTACACAAACACGGCGAGAAAACACAGCAAGCTGTACCGACACATCCCGACCTGATCCCGCCTAGAGGGGCAAATCCAGTCGGATGGAAACGGGAGACAATCTGTGGTTCAAATAACTTCCTGGCTGCGACCGGCGGATACCGTGGAGACGTATGTTCTGGTTCAGCAGCTGTAGTGAGAAACGGGAAGTCATATGACTTCGGTCATGTGATTAGGCCCGGCTATCAGGAATTATATGAAATTAGTCCAAAAAAACAAAATCACAGCTGTATGGGGGCTGTTAGTTAGTCTCCAATAGTCTCCTCCTAGTCTCCAATACTGTTTGCAATGGAATAAAATTACATCAATGCCTAAAAAATCTAAACAATTAATAGACTTGAAAAGGGGGCGTGTCCCGCTATGGATGGATGGTTGAGCTAGGTGCTTGTTTCAAAAGCTTCAGAGCTGATTCTTTGGTTTCATGAAAAACATCGACGTTACTTTCCATTCCATCTAATTAGGCGGGTCAATATAGGAAAAAAAAAACACCTAACCTCAAAACAATTGATGCAAAAGGGGTTTCAACTGATTATGATACCTTTAGATGTAGGCCTACTTAATAACATATTAAAAATCTAGTAAAATCTGACCCCAGTAAAGGGGTCATTTTCAAGATAGCGTCCAAGATGGCCACCAGAATTTGGGATATCTGAAGCATTATTCAGCCTAGGAAAGTGTTTTTCGTGTTTAATCAGATTTAGAGGTCACTGATTCATATATGTCAGACAGTTCATCATTTTCAAAGACTTATAATTTTCAAGAAGGCGTCCAAGATGGCCACCAGAAGCTAATTTTGGCTATATCTGAAGCAGATATATCTGTGTTTAATCAGATTGAGAGGTCACTGAATCATATATGTCACACAATCCTTCATTGAATCATGCCACCCTAAAAAGATGGTTGTGGCATAACAAGAGGTCATGAATTAATTATAATCTATTGAATTGTAATTAGTCCCTCCTTTTCCACAACTTTCCAACCATGCTGCCAATTCAGTCTACTTAAAGCATAGAGAACGATAGACATCATTTTATTCTACTTTTTCATGACTTTCTGTCAGTTCAGTCACATACATACAACAGACTATTAGGGCCACACATGAAGAAAACAAATATTTTTGCCATGATGAGAAGCCAAACCCAACATGTTGTTTAAAGTCGACATGTCAACATTAAACACAACATTTTGAGAATAAAGTTGAAATATCATGTCAACTTTAATCTCTAGGATCTTTGGTGTCAGTAAAAGACAACATTCCAGAAGAGGAGATTTTGTCCTTCAGTCATGTGCCAATGCCTTCACTACTCCCAATCACACAACAGAGGTAATTGGTGAATTAAGATGCCAAGTGATGGCTGTACTTTTTGGAGGGGAAGTCCACAGACTCTTAACAACATTACGGCACAACACCCTGAGTAGGAAGGTTGTCCTTGCTTCATTATTTGTGACTCCAGAATGTCTCCCTCCAACTGAATCTGCTAGTAAGCTTCGCAGCTTTTGAAAGTTATCCGCTGTAACTGTGTGCATTTCTGCAAGACACTCTTCTGTTAATGTAGATACGGATTACGCATCACTGCTGCCTGTGGAACATATCAAAATGAACAATGTGACAATCTGCACAACTTCCTTTCAGAGGACTGGAGGATGATGGATGATGATGAATAATGATATAATTATTTCTGATAACTAATAATTATATATTTTAATATTACGTTTAATTAGCTCCCCCCTTATGATAGATGCCAACATGTATTTGATGCACACAAATGCATTGCCTCTGCATGGGTTATGGTTCACTAAAGTCATAGAACAGCCAGAACTATATATATTCTAAAAGCATATACCCTGTACATGAAATATAACATCAATCAACTTATGTTCCCATCTTCTACCACACTTTGCATAATACATACTCTATTCTATAGGCAGATCTGTTGGGCAGCTGATACATTTTTGTATGTACAGTCCAGGGGAAACAAATTAAACATCCTAAACTATATATTTTCTGAAAGCATATAACCTGTAGATGAGACATAACACCAGTTAAGACATGTCCCATCTTCCTCCATGCCATGGAGATGGTTCATAATCCTGTATTGCATTTGCTCTGTATTAAAACACATCGATTTTAATATATGGCTAAAAAAAGGTAAAGCATTGAAACATTTTAAATATTACCATTTAAAATCATATTCTTGTTTAATATGACCACAATTTGACATCAATTTCACCCCTGTAGGCTGAATAGTAATTAAGATATAGCCATTTTAACCTCTTGACAGCCATTTTGGCGGCCATTTTGAAAATGACCCCTTTCCCAAGGTCAGATTTCACTAGATTTTTAGTATGTTATTTAGCATGTCCAACAGTACCAGAATCCATGAAAAAACCTTTTGTATCAATTTTTTTGACGTTGAACCCTATATTGACCCGCCTAAATGACTGGATGCCCTGTGAGCACCAGCAAATGTTTGTAATTTAATATTCAGTGGCTAGTGAATTTGCTAATTTGAGGAGATGTACATTTTTTCCAATTTAATTTCCACCCCATCCTTGCCTAGGCTACTTTCTTACAGATTTCTATTCACATTACAAGTACAGTATGATACCTCCAGAAGATTCACCCCTGTTCTGCCCAAATAAGTTGTGTGTGCTAAAAAGACTTTAAAAAATGACTAAGTTGTATTTTTCTATGTTAAGGTCATTTATGTAGTTGTATTGTTGCTATTGTGGGGCTTTTAATCCGTTGGATTGAGCCTTCAGAAAGCAATGACTGTAAGTGCTATGAGTTTTTTACATGTTTAGAGTTTTTGTATGAATGCTTTTGAGGAATTTTGATTATGAGATTACTTGCGTGTGTGTGTGTGATTATGATCGCGTTAGCATTTACTTGTAGGCTAAGCATCAATAACGTCATATGCTACTGTTGCTATATATAGCATAGGCCTATAAGTGTATTTTCCGTTTTTCTCTTCTCTTTTGTAGTTTCACTCCAATTCAATGTTGTCAAATTGACTTTATGCTACAAACAAAGTCAATAAAAGGAGCAAGCACGCTCAGTTTTCTGGCTCTTGAAAAGGAGTTTGGCTGCCTGTTTAATCTATGTTAACACTGAGGAAGTACAACACACAGTGAGAGCAGAATAACCCCAATACCCTCTTTTAGGCTACAGGTATAAAAATGTAAAATTATAACTCCTTCAATTCAACTTCACTTTACAACAAACATTTTCTGAAACTTCACACACACATGCGCACACACACACACACACACACTACATATTACAAGGCCTACTCTCTCTCCCTCTGTGGGTCATGGTCTTGTGTACTTTGGTTAAATCATCAGTGGTGCAAAACGCTCTCACTCACACACCTACCCACACACATCTGCACACACACACACGCATTCAGCATGGTGGGAGCAATGATCGTCCTGTGGCTGAGTGTCTGTCTGCTCCTATGGCTGCTGATGGGGTCGCGACCCCAGGGATTCCCCCCGGGCCCTGCGCCTCTTCCTCTGATTGGCAACCTGCTCCAGCTGGACCCCCAAAACCCCCTGAAGACCCTGTCCAAGGTACAGTAGGACACACACATACCATCACACACACACACACACATACACATTGAGACATCGGCATATAGCCACATGCTTTTAGAAATAGCTTATTACATTTCAGATTTAGACCTGACAAATCCAACAAAAAAGACCCAAACACAGGTAAATATGAGTTGTTTTACTATAATCAGCATGTTGTGGTAAATATGAGTTGTACTGTAATCAGCATGTTGTGGTATATATGAGTTGTACTCTAATCAGCATGTTGTCTGGGTGTCTGGTGGAGACGGAAGCTCATGTGGACCTGGGTCTGGGGCTGGGGTACATCCAATCTAATGTAACGCTTGAGTCCGATGGTCAGAGAACACGGCAGGAGTCGAGTGGCCAGCAGTAGCAGGGTCAGCTCCAGGTAGGCGATAATCTATAGAGTACAAAATGACAGGGCCACGTAGGAGATACTCTATAGAGTACAAAATGACAGGGCCACATACAGTAAACGACTGTCTATAGTGTACAAAATGACGGGGCCACGTAGACGATTGTCTATAGGGTACAAAATTACATGGCCACATAGAGGACTGTCTAGTCCAGTCAAATCAAGTCACTTTTATTTATATAACGCTTTTATAAGCACAGAGTGCAACCCAAAGCGCTCACCGACACACACATCTGCACTTTACTAGAGAAGAGTGCAGGTACACACGCACACACACACACACACACACACACACACACACACATGCGCACACACACATCTGTGCTTTACTAGAGACGAGTACAGGTACACACATACACACACACACACACACACACACATGCGCACACACACAGATATGGTCTGGGCCTGGGGTACATCCAATCTAATGCAACGCTTGAGTCCGATGGTCAGAGAACACGGCAGGAGTCGAGTGGCCAGCAGTAGCAGGGTCAGCTCCAGGTAGGCGATAATCTATAGAGTACAAAATGACAGGGCCACGTAGGAGATACTCTATAGAGTACAAAATGACAGGGCCACATAGAGGACTGTCTATAGAGTACAAAATGACAGGGCCACATAGACGACTATCTATAGAGTACAAAAAGACAGGGCCACGTAGGAGATACTCTATAGGGTACAAAAAGACAGGGCCACATAGACGAATGTCTATAGGGTACAAAATGACATGGCCACGTAGAGGACTGTCTAGTCCAGTCAAATCAAGTCACTTTTATTTATATAACGCTTTTATAAGCACAGAGTGCAACCTAAAGCGCTCTACGCACAAGCCTGACACAAAACACAAAAGATGCCAGACGGAGCGGCGTAGTCGCCAGCATACTAATAACAGCAAGACATAAACAATTTCACAAACAATACAATAAATATAAACAAAAAAACAAATCAACAAAATATAATATAATAATAATAATAATAATAATAAAACATTGCCATTGCGCATTGGTGACTCCTGGTATTGAACATCTATAGGGTACAAAATGACAGAGGGACGAAGATGACTGTCTATAGGATACAAAATGACAGGCCACATAGGCACTGTCTATAGGGTACAAAATGATGGGGGAACTCCACAGTAGAGTAAAAAAAAAACTTTTCAAACTGCACCAACAAAGTAACTTGAGCCAGTATGTGAGTAAAACCAGTTTCTACACAGTAAAATTTCGCCTAGGGCTCTAGTGCAGTCAGAACCAGCCCTGAGTGGAGGTCACTGTAATGATTGACTGGAGTGGGCCTGAGCGGTGGTCAGTGTAATGATTGACTGGGTAGACTTGTTTACCAAACCTGCAATGACCCCAAGGCAAGTGGGGCAGACCAGACATCACACAGGCATCTCACAATGTCCCCACACTGACCTCACACGCTGCCTAGCACCAGCCAATCACAACTCTGCATTCTTGTGTTCTCTGATCTATATTATACCATACTACACTATGTCAAAAGTATTGGGTCACCTGCTTTGACTCGCATATGAACTTAAGTGACATCCCATTCTTAATTCATAGGATTTACTGTAATATGATGTAGGTTCACCCTTTGCAGCTATAGCAGCTTCAACTCTTCTGGGAAGGCTTTCCACAAGGTTTAGGAGTGTGTTTATGGGAATTTTTGACCATTCTTCCAGAAGCGCATTTGTGAGAAATGAGATGTTCTGCTCACTCATATATCACTTTTGATAGATAGATAGATAGATAGATAGATACTTTATTGATCCCCAGAGGAAATTCAAGGGTAGACATGGGAGGGAACTTTTTACCTTGACAGCTTGGACCGATGATCGCACAATTCCGACTGAACATGCTTCCGCATCGGATGCTCTCGTGTTTCCTCGCGCATCGGCCCTTTCGCTTCTCCCCTCGTTCTCATCTCCTCTGGTTGCAATTAGATAAATGAGACTTCCTTGATAACGTAGAGCTTTTTGCAAATGGATCTTTGGTATGCAGCCGATATGTGAATACATCATGCCAATCATGTGGTAGGCCTATGTTGTGAATCGTGCCAATCATGTGTTGTGATCTTGCAGCTGGAGAGAGGTTGGTGTCGGGAAGCCTTGCGCACGCACTGTATTGCTTGAAATAGATGCCCGATAAGTGCCCAAAGTCTCTGGAAGACTTAACTCCCTCTCCAAAATGCTTGCAATATGGCCACCGAGTGGAGGGACTTGCCTAAAAGGACTTTGACTAAAGTATGAGGCAGCAAGTGAGGATTAAAGTGTGTGTTTTAGTTCTGTTTTCCATGCTCTGTACATGGTTACATGGTACATACAAAAACATCTGTAATGTGTTTCTGTTTCTAATTATGTGTGTGTGTGTGTGTGCTTGTGACATTTGTGCTTTGCATGTGACTTGATTAAACATCTGTGTTTTGTGTTTTGTGTGTGTGTGTTTGTGTGTGTGTGTAGTTGGCTCAGCGGTATGGTCCTGTGTTCAGTCTGTATATAGGCACTCGGCCAGTAGTGGTGCTGAATGGCCAGCAGGCGTTGAGAGAGGCACTGGTCACCAAAGCAGTGGAGTTCACAGGACGACCTGACCACATCATGATCAGCCACATGACAGAAGGAAAAGGTAACGCTCTCTGGCACACACAAACACACACACACACACACACATGTGTGAGCATGCTTGTGCTGGTATATGTTGATGTGTATGTGTTTGTCCAAAACTACCGGTATTCTGATAGTGTGCATGTGTGTGTGTGTGTCTGTGTTGGTGTGTGAGTGTGTGGCATATGTGTACATGTGTGTGTCTGTAAGTGCGTGTGTGTATGTGTGTGTGTGTGTGTGTGTGTGTGTGTGTGTGTGTGTGTGTGTGTGTGTGCGTGCGTACGTGCATGTGTCCGTGTAGGGGTGATTCTGGCGGATGTTGGCCCTAGCTGGCGAGAGCACCGGCGTTTCGCTCTGTCCACGCTGAGGAACTTTGGTCTGGGCAAACGCAGCATGGAGCAACGCATCCTCGAGGAGCTCACACACGTCTGTGCTTTACTAGAGAAGAGTGCAGGTACACACACACACACACACACACACGCGCACACACACATCTGTGCTTTACTAGAGAAGTGTGCAGGTAAACACACACACACACACACACACACACACAGGGGCGCAGGAGGCACGGGGGACGTGGGGGATGGGTCCCACGCAGTGCTGAAGAGACAGCCGTCGTCCCCCTCACTTTTGATAAGGAAAAAAAGCCTTATATACGCTAAATAAATAATAACCTATAGGGTTTGCGCTAACTATGTAAAACTCCCCATTAACAGCATCACATCACTAACCACAGCCATCTACAGTACTGTAAGACTGCACAATCTCATATTCACTCTGTTGGATATCTGAAGCCAGTTTGTCTAACAACCATCATTAGAGATGCTTTTCGTTTGGAGCGGCATACTGGTAGGCCATCAAAAGCATAACATTTTCGGTTTGGTTTGGGATCTAATTTACTTTTGGACTGTTTGATTATATTGCTAAATGTTGGGACTGATGGGCACTGAACTCTGGGAGATATTTGATGGTTCACTGTTATGTTTCATGCAGTTGAAAAAGTGTCGGGATTTCCACCGCTGTTTATTGCGAGACAAGGCAGCCATTCATTGAATAGGGGTTGTGCTGTAATAGAAACCTTTTTGCGTAGCCAAGTAGCCTAAATTGAGTTATTGTTTAATTATTCATGATTTAGTAGGCTACTTTTTATTAAATGTAGTAGGCTTCAGCCTCTGGCAATTAGTTCGAAAGGGGCGGCAAGACAATGAGCTTGAAAACGTGTGTTGGAGAGTGCTAGTGACGACTAGCTCCCATGAAAGCAACAAAGTCAAAAACCTGAGGGGGTCTCTCATATCTGAAGATGTCTGGCATTGTAATTTAATCTTAAACAACCGCTCATTATCTATCCATGTGCGATCTCTTACCATTAAAGACGTTAAATTAAAATATAGGCTACTACGGGACGTAGACCTACACTACGCTCTTGAACGCAGCATGACACTTCACCACCACACCACTAGACTATATGAGCAAACCGTATCGATTTGACAGCACTCGCAAATCTGAAGAAGTCACCTTGCTTTGATGTGAGTGTTTTGTCTATTTGCATAGGCGTTCATTGGGCTAGCCTACGTGGTTTGATACGTGCTGAAAAGTTCTGTTTGCTGTTGAACTTGCGCTTCACCTATTCTATGTTGATTGACAAAGCCATACATTATGGCCCATAATGCAGCCTACAATGATTGTGTTGTCTGATGATCTAGCTATCCTCTGCCATTCAGAGCTCTGGAAAGTTCCCAGCTATTTTGAAACACCTGTTAGCAATCTCTGATGTCGGAATATTCAATGGCTACCCGACAATATCTCAGTGCAAACTCCAAAATTGTTTGTCTATTAATTTTCCACGGTTCAACACATTAGCCTACTAGAACATAGTTTGGCTGGCTTTATTCATTTCTGCCAGTTAGTGCTTTTTCCCCTGTGTATAAGTTACACTACATGCATTATTATGACCGCCGCGCAGCGAAGCGGCGGTCATATAGGTTTAGTCAGATTATTTTTTTTTTTTATTTTTTTTTCTTTTTCGCATGTCCAAATTTCCGTCAATGAGTCCCGGGACACTGAAAGACCGGGGTAGACGAAACTTGGTGGGCATGTAACCCCATATGGATAGCATGGAACCATCGTTTTTCGTTTTGATCTGTAGCCCCCCCGCTGGACTGCACCCCCCGAAAGGAGGGTAGGGCAGACACAGTTTTCTGTGAATATCTCGAGAACCGTAAGGTTTAGGAGGACCATTTTTTTTTGTAAGTTGATCTCAAGGGGCCATGTCAACCCATTCCATAACCACTCATTTCATGTATAGCGCCACCTAGTTAAACACAAAAAAGTAAAAATGAGGTGTTGTAATCGCAGGTATCTGTGACCTAACATAGTCAAAACTGCACGAAATTGGAAGTGTATGATCATTATGACACCCTCTAAATGCACGCCAAGTTTCGTGGAATTCCGTTCATGGGGGGCCACACAATAAATTAATTTATGTTACTATACACCAACTGGCCTGTAGGTGGCCGGAGACAGTTTTCTGTGAATATCTCGAGAACCGTAGGGCCTAGGAGGTCCACCTTTTTTTTGTATGTTGATCTCAAGGGGCCATGTCAACCCATCCCATTACCACTTATTTCATGTATAGCGCCACCTAGTTAAAAATTAAAAATCAAAAATGTAGGTGTTTTCATCACAATATCTCTGGCTGACATGGTCAAAACTGCACGAAATTGAAAGTGTAGGATCATTATGACACCCTCCGAATGCATGCCAAGTTTTGTGTACTTTCGTTCATGGGGGGCCTTACAATAAAATAATTTATGTGTACATTTAGTGACGTACACCAACAAGGATTCCCGGGACACTGAAAGACCGGGGTACACAAAACTTGGTGGGCATGTACCCCCACATGGATAGCATGGAACCGTCATTTTTCGTTTTGATCTGTAGCCCCCCCGCTGGACTGGACCCCCCGAAAGGAGGGTAGGCCAGACACAGTTCTCTGTGAATATCTTGAGAACTGTAGGGCCTAGGATGACCATTTTTTCCCCGTATATTTGCCTCCAGGGGTCATGTTAACCCATTTCATGTGCACACATGTGCACAAACAGATACACACGCACACACACACATTCACAGTAATCATACGTATGACATATACTCACACAGTAGACATATGTACGCTTCCATGCACAGGCACATACGCAGGCACACACACAAGCACGCACACACACACACACCCACACACATAACATAAACATAACACAAACAATCAAGAATTTCTCAGAATTATGAACAGGCAAGATGGAGGTGGGGTTGT